>NC_057804.1:603174878-603304627 GCF_018294505.1 Triticum aestivum
GGAATAGAACAACTGGCACCTTCTGGTGCTGGAACCGTGGACACGAAAGTTGCAACCGGCTATCGTCGATGCTGGAAGACCGATGCGCCGCCAGGTGTTGGGATGCTACAACTGACACCTCAGGGTGCTGGAACCATAGACATGGAAAGATGGAACCGGCAATCTCCGATGTTGCATGACGGCGACGAGGGGTGATCGGTGCTGGAAACAAACAACAGTCGATTCGTTTTCCTGGAACCCTTTGTAAGTTTTGCTGGAACCCTTTTGTAGTTTTGCTGGAACCAGGAGATTTTCGCTGCAATCTACAGGTGGTGAGGCGTTTTTGCTGGTGTAGAATATGTGAATTGCACGATGTATTGCTCTTCGTGCATAGGCACATATATATGATGTACAAAGGTAGGCCACGGACCTCAACTATACAAGGAACTAGGAGGCAGGCCCAATACACAATATGCACATAACACATATACTCAACGTTTAAAGACCCACTTCCCGGTAGCGATCAAGGGTACCATCAGGACGGAGCTTGTGTTTAAAGACCCACTTCCCGGTAATCACGTTGACGTGCCGGGGACGGGGAACAAGCTGCCACGTCTTGTTGCGCAACAAAGCGTCAAACTCCTCTTGCATCGCAGACATCCAGAGCGGGTCACGAAGAGCGGCTCGAGCGGAGGACGGCAATGGCGATGGCTCAGAGGTGGACGCCGCATGGACATAGTCATCTGAGGCGTAGCATGATCTCGGGTGAAAAAGGCCCGTACGGGCATGGGTGACCGGACCGGCCACAGGCGTAGATGGGGCCGCGGGCGCCGAGCGGGCCGGGGGCGCCGAGGGGGCCATGGAGGCCACGGGCTCCGAGGGGGTCGTGGGCGCCAATGTCGGGGGTGCCACGGGGGTCGTGGGCACCGGAGGAGCCACTGGGGCCGCGAGCGCCAATGTCGGGGGCGCCGGGGGCGCCAGCACCGCGGCTGTAGGAGGCACCGCATGCGGGGGGCGCGTCTCAAAGCTAGGGGTGGGCCAAGAGAGGCGCATGAGCGCCTTGGAGAGGCGTCGAGGAGCCTGCGTCACCAGTGGCATGAGGAACAGCCGGGGGTACCTGGTGAAACGGAAACACATGCTCATCAAAGTAAACATGTCGGGAAGTGAACACACGGTGGGAGACGGGATCGTAGCACCGATATCCCTTAGAGTTGGGGGGATAGCCGATGAAGATGCAAGTGACAGATCGAGGTGCAAGCTTGTGAGAAGCAGTGTCGGCGGTGCTGGGATAGCAAAGGCACCCAAAAATACGCAAGTCGTCATAAGACGGGGGCGTACCAAAGAGAAGATGGTGAGGTGCGTAGTTCCACCGTGGGCGGCATGGTCTAATGTTAAGAAGAAGTGATGCAGTGGCGAGCGCGTCCGGCCAGAAACGAGGCGGCATGTTGGCATGAAACAGGAGCGTGCGAACGCAGTCATTCAGAGTGCGAAGGATGCGTTCGGCTCGACCATTCTGCTGTGAAGTGTATGGACATGTGAGGCGGAAAACTGTGCCGTGATGCGACAAAAAGGTGCAGAAAGCGAGGTTGTCAAACTCTTCTCCATTGTCCGTCTGAAGCGCAATGATGGGACGCCCAAACTGCGTGCGGACATATGAGTAAAAGGCCATCAAGGTAGAGAGTGCACCGGACTTTCTGCGCAAAGGAAAAGTCCACACCTAATGAGAATAATCATCAAGAATGACCAGATAATATAAATAGCCCGAGTTACTGGGGACCGGAGAAGTCCACACATCGCTATGAATCAACTGAAAAGGAAAAGAAGCAATGGTGGTGGAAGGAGTAAACGGCAGGCGAACATGTTTACCGACTCGACAGGCATGACAAGTGTGATCCTCGATCTTATTGCAACTGAAACTGAAACTCCAAAGAATATGACGAAGTGTGATGGGGTTGGGATGACCCAAGCGAGCGTGCCAGAGATCGACGCCAGCGGAGAGAGCAACCGGTGCGGTGGTGGTGGATGAAGGCGAGTGCACCAGATAAAGCTCGTCGGGGCTATCACATCGGTGAAGTACCATCCTGGTGCGAGCGTCTTTGACACAAAAGCCAAGCTCGTCAAATTCAACGGTAACAGGATTTTCACGAGTGAAACAACGAACGGAAATGAGATTCTTAATAAGATGAGGTGATACAAGTATGTTAGACAAAGATAATGGAGTAGAAGTAGAAGGAAAAGAAGTGTGCCCAACATGTGTGATAGGAAGTGTGGAACCGTCGCCGACAATGATGCGGCGGTCGGTGGAGACAGGAGTGAAGGAGGCAAGGTTACCAGGATGAGCAAGCATGTGAGCCGTAGCACCGGTGTCCATGTACCAATCACCACCTCCAGTGTAGTTGTTCGGCGTAGGAGCGGCATGCTGCCCGGTGAGGAGCATCGGGTCCTAGGGCCCGGCGGCAGGGCCGGCGAGGGGGGCGGAGACACCATGGGGAAGCCGTAGCCACCGCTCAACGATGGCGGTGGGTATGCTCCATATAGCCCCGGCTGCAGCTGCGATGCCGGGTAGGCTGGATGGCCTGCCCAGCGGGAGAGTGCTGGCCCACTGACGATCCCCACCAGGACCCAGGAGACTCGTATGCGGGTGGAGCCCCGTACGCAGGAGGAGGCCCGTACGTGGATGCAGGCGGAGTCCCGTATGCCCCGTACGTAGGATGTCCGTACGTGGGAATAGGCGCGTCGTAGGTGGCGGCCATCCCGTATGGCGGCGGGGCCGTGCCGTAGGGCGCCGGTGGTGGGACGGAAAAGGCCGCGGCGAACAGGCCTGGGGACGCCATTGCTGGTCCGACGGCGGCGATCGGTGCGGTTGGGCGGCGGCAGCAGGAGGCTCCGGTGACGCGGGTGGCAGCTGCTGGCTAGCAATTAGAGATGAAAAAGTCCAAAAAATTGAACTAGCAATCAGCCTTGGCCTCCACGTGATGTGAATAGTACTAGCTGAAGTACTAGTACTGATCGCTATTGATTTGACGTGAAGCAGGCTTTAGTCGAGCACTACAAGAAATATGTCAACTAGTGACCTTCTGTTAGTGACCCTGAAAGAATTGGTCATAGATCTATGACCATTTGAGACCAATTGGTCAAAAGCTGTTCGGGGGGCTCCAAACCCTAAACTATAACGACCGTTTTGGTTAGAAAGATCGTAATTTCCTTACACAAAATGGTCATAAAGCAAATAGCACTGGTCCGCTGCCTTATTTCTAGCTGAACATGACCAATATAGATGGGCATAACATTGTAAATTGTGGTGGGTTGCTATGACTAGGCGCCACCTCATCAGTTTTGCCTATGTGTCATGTCCATGTGTCAGTTTTTGCCCTAGGTTGTGAAGCAACCTATATTTCTGTCATTACCAAAATTCCCAAAAAAATCTCATAAATTCTTTGGGTCATCTTCGTCAAATATGTAAAAACCCTTCCTTGCCTAGTTCAAAAATAATTCAAAAATATTCATTTTCCTATTCTTTTCAGAAAAACACTTTGTGAAGGAAGTGCTATTTATATATTCTTGATTGCCCTCAAAAATTTTGGGCACTATTTCCTATCCACATCATTGCCTCATGACAAAATTCAGCTCCATTTGCCCAGTAAATCTTCCTCGACAAATTTCCAAAGTTTTTGTCCACCTAGAACCTTTGTGAAAGAAGTACTAGCTATGCATATCGTAATGAGTTGAATTTTTGCCACACATTCTATATGCCTCTGTAACTTACCTACACCAAATTTGAGCTCAGTTCATTTAGCAAATTTCTCTCATTAATTTTCCGAAGTTTCTGTCCAGAGAAGAGCATTGTGAAGGAAGTGCTATTTATATATTCTTGATTGCCCTCAAAAATTTTGGGCACTATTTCCTATCCAAATCATTGCCTCATGACAAAATTCAGCTCCATTTGCCCAGTAAATCTTCCTCGGCAAATTTCCAAAGTTTTTGTCCACCTAGAACCTTTGTGAAAGAAGTACTAGCTATGCATATCCTAATGAGTGGAATTTTTGCCACATATTCTATATGCCTATGTAACTTACCTACACCAAATATGAGCTCATTTCATTTAGTCAATTTCTCTCACTAATTTTCTGAAGTTTTTGTCTAGAGAAGAGCATTGTGAAGGAAGTACCACTTTGGCATGTCCAAATGGTATCCGTTTTCTACAGTGCTTTCCTATGCCCAAATAACCATCCTCCACCAAATTTCAGCTCAATCCATTCATTATTTTGAGCCCAGCTTCAACATTCGTATTTATGTCCTGTGTGGTACTTTGCAAAGCAAGTACCACCTAGGATCCTCCTTTTGAGCTGAAAATTTGTGAAGACATTCTTGTTAGTATATGATCATCCTCAGCCAAAACTCATGCCCATTGGCGATGTGCAATTCCCATACCGCTAATCAAACACTTGGTTGCCAATTTATCTTTGAGCATAGTTCGGTCTCCTCATGAGAATTTTATGTTGTAATTTTCTTCCTAGCACCTACCTCGGGAGTGACCAACCCACTAGACATGCCTAGGCCGCCCAGAACGCATGGCAACGCCACAGTCACGCGGTGACCACGCGGCGGGCATGCGAGCTTATGCGCTCTAGAGTTGGGGCCCTCGGCCACCATCCAAACCTCGATGTCTCGCCACCAAACCTTGTATTTCTGATTAAATAGATACTTATGTACCTAGAAATGATTTTTGGAAAAAATAAAGACCAAACTATGAGGCAGCTGCAGTTCAAATTTGACCCGCTTCCTATTGAATCAGCGGAAATTTGTCTTTTTCACCAGAGGTGGATCAAAACTTTTGACACCCAACCATTTTGTCAATTGTGCATCAAATATGGCCTAGTATTTTAGAAAATTTATTTGGTCCAATTTTGCAACAAATATATGGTAGGTCCTTCACAAAAAGAACTCATTTCAGGCACTCGAAAAATGGAAAATGAATTTTCCGTGCAAAGAAAATGAAAACTCCCTTAGGCAACATTGTTTGGAATTCCAAGATGCACCGTTGTGCACAATATGAGATCATTTGAACAAACTATGTCATGAATGTGGCCATAAGATTGATCATTTGGCTTGAAAGCCATGAATCTTCACGCATGATAGCTCATTTTTGAGAACACTTTTTAAAAATAATTTCCGTATTACAAGTTTATTATTTTTCCTAGAAACTTGGTCACATATAATGACACAATGAGAAGGTTTTCCAATATTTTGATTTTTTTTAAAATTTTTATGCCCGTTTCAAAATGCGGTCAAAACGGTTGGCTTGACCGTTCCTAGCTAATGGTTGAATCTTGGAAAACTTTTGATATTTCTCTGATTAAATAGATACTTATGTACCTAGAAATGATTTTTGGAAAAAATAAAGAGCAAACTATGAGGCATCTGTAGTTCAAATTTGATCCGCTTCCTATTGAATCGGCGGAAATTTGTCTCTTTCACCAGAGGTGGATCAAAACTTTTGACACCCAACCATTTTGTCAATTGTGCATTAAATATGTCCTAGTATTTTAGAAAATTAATTTGGTCCAATTTTGCAACAAATATATGGTAGGTCCTTCACAAAAAAAAAACTCATTTCGGGCACTTGGAAAATGGAAAATGGCTCTTTTGTGCAATGAAAGTGAAAACTTCCTTAGGCTCATTGTTTGCCATTCCAAGATGCACCCTTGTGCACGATATGAGATCATTTGAACAAACTATGTCATGAATGTGGCCATAAGATTGATCATTTGGCTTGAAAGCCACGAATCTTGACACATGATAGCTCATTTCTGAGGACACTTTTTAAAATAATTATCGTATTACAAGTTTATTATTTTTCCTGGTAACTTGGTCACATATAATGACACGATGCGAAGGTTTTCCAATTCTTTATTTTTTTTATTTTTTCACGCCCATTTCAAAATGCGGTCAAAACAGCGGGCATGACCGTTCCTCGCCAGTGGTTGAATTTTGAAAAACTTTTGGTGTTTCTATGATTAAATGGATACTTATGTACCTATAAATAATTTTTGGAAAAAATAAAGAGCAACCTATAATGCAGTTGCAATTCAAATTTGACCCGTTTCCTGCTGAATCGGCGGAAATATGTCTTTTCACGAGAGGTGGATCAAAGCTTTTCACACCCAACCATTTGATCAATTGTACATTAAATATGTCCTAGTATTTTAGAAAATTGATTTGGTACAATTTTGCAACAAATATTTGGTAGGTCCTTCACAAAAAAAACTCATTTTGTCACTCGAAAAATCAAAAATATTTTTTTTCCTAAAAACTCATTTCTCATAACACTTTTTAAAGATATTTGTCTTATTCCAATTCGAAGTTGGTTAGTTTTCCTAAAAATTAGGTCACCTTTGCTGACATAATGAGAATGTTTTATTTTTTTGAATTTCTCATATCATAAAACTGTTTATATGATTCAACACCTTATTTTTAGTCGATTACGACCAATTTAGATGGTCATAACGTGTACTGGGTTCTGATTGGTCCATGGGCATGTCACGCGGATCGTGCCTCCAACACCGTCGGATGATCCTGGATCCGACGGTAGCCCTTTCTCCCTCACCCCCCTCTTTGTCTCAAAAAAGGAAAGCTCCCTCACCCTCTCACCCGGCCCACAGCCCTGCATGCGAACCCTAGCACTCTCCCTGACCCTCTCCCTTGCAGCCGTCTCCCCACCCCGCTCCAGATCCAGATCCGCCACCCACCTCCCTCTCCCCTCGCTGCCGCACCGCCCATCATTGGCTTGTGAGATCCTCTTTGGCTGCGACGACGGGGATGGACGCAGCGGCGACCACCGCCGACCTGCTCTCCGCGCTGGCGCCCTCCTGGAGCGCGGCGGTGGTGCTGGCCTCCTACCTCGCGTACCTCGCCGCCGCCGGCGCCCTCCTCCCTGGCAAGCTCGCCGTCGGCGCCGTCCTCCCCAACTCCTCCCGTCTCCACTACCGTTGCAATGGTGCCCCTCATCTCTCTCCCTCTCTCTCTCTCTCTCTTTCTCTCTGAGCCGCAAAGCGTTTCTCTTCTTCCACCGTCTTTCTGTCTGCTCAGCCGACTCTAACAGGCGCACGCGCGCGTATGCAGGTATGCTCTCGATGCCGCTGCTCCTGGGGCTCTTCGCGCTTGGCGTCTACATGGGCTGGATGACTCCCACGGTGACATCCACAAAAGTCAACCGCATCCGAGAGATTCACGAAAGTTATGTTGAATTGATTGGCGTAGCGATTGTTATATGCTTGCAGGTCGTGGCTGACCGTGGGCTCGAGCTGCTGTCGATGATCTTCATTTTAAGTGTCATTGTAGGCGCCACTTCCTCTCTCGACATCCTTATTAGTTTTTTTAATAGAACTATATGATGTAAATTTAGACTTCTCCGACACTCATGTCTGAACCCAACTGTTTGGTCATGTGCATGTCTAGTTTCTATTTTTATGATACACGCCTTCACTGTAATTTAGCACAACCAAATTTCAGCAAAGGGATCAGTCACCCTGAATCTGTCTGAATATCTGCAAAGGGTGTCTGACTGCAATCATTGGCTTACCTGATGCTAGATTCTAGATATTGTCAATGGCTTGGTTCCTAAGTTCTAGACAAGTAAAAGGGATATGTTTGTCTTGCAAGAGGCAAACACACTTGGAATGTGCAGGAAATGTTGCATTATCTCATTTGGACATGCATATCATCATACTGGATTGCTTGGCCTTTACTCCAGCACTTGCACTATCACTGGATTCCTTGTTAAGTTACTCGGGTTGCTTAAGTTTATTAACCTGATAGGTACAAATAATACAAAAACTTCACTAGATTTCTTTTCATCCTCACATGATGCCTCCTGTATAATTTATTCCTCATCCACTTTTAAGAAAAAGAACATCAAGTGAAGCATTGGGACCTCCTGTATAATTTACTTCTACACTTTTGTTCGATCCCTGCCCCCTGTTCAGCCCTCCACACACACACCCATACTGATTAAACAACCAGAGATGCTGACAATAATTTCATCAGTTTGCTTTTGAGATGTGAGCTAGTACTAGTGCTACTGGTCTACTAAATTATTTGTGTGGAAATGATTAGTTTTCAACTACTAGGATGAACATACCAAATGCCCACACAGCTACTGCAATCATCAACCAGATACTGATACAGCTGTAAGTGGTGGATTTGCTGCCTATGCCCTGCTACGTCTTGAGCTTGCGTTAGTTTTCCTCGAAGAGGAGAGGGTGATGCAGCAATAGTAGCGTAAGTATTTCCCTCAGTTTTTGAGAACCAAGGTATCAATCCAGTAGGAGGCTTCTCAGAAGTCCCACGAACCTACACAAACAAACAAAGAACTCGCAACCAACGTGACAAAGGGGTTGTCAATCCCTTCACGGCCACTTGCGAAAGTGAGATCTGATAGAGATAGTATGATAAGATAAATATATTTTTGGTATTTTATAATATAGATGCAGAAAATAAAGATGCAAATAAAAGTAGATTGGAAGCAAATATGATAAGAGATAGACCCGGGGGCCATAGGTTTCACTAGAGGCTTCTCTCGAGAGCATAAGTATTATAGTGGGTGAACAAAATACTGTCAAGAAATTGATAGAAAAGCGAATAATTATGAGATTATCTAGGCATGATCATGTATATAGGCATCACGTCCATAACAAGTAGACCGACTCCTGCCTGCATCTACTACTATTACTCCACACATCGACCGCTATCCAGCATGCATCTAGAGTATTAAGTTCATAAGAACAGAGTAACGCATTAAGCAAGATGACATGATGTAGAGGGATAAACTCAAGCAATATGATATAAACCCCATCTTGTTATCCTCGATGGCAACAATACAATACGTGTCTTGCAACCCTTTCTGTCACTGGGTAAGAACACCGCAAGATTGAACCCAAAGCTAAGCACTTCTCCCATGGCAAGAAAGATCAATCTAGTAGGCCAAACCAAACTGATAATTCGAAGAGACTTGTAAAGATAACTCAATCATACATAAAAGAATTCAGAGAAGATTCAAATATTATTCATAGATAAACTTGATCATAAACCCACAATTCATCGGATCTCGACAAACACACCGCAAAAAGAGTTTACATCGAATAGATCTCCACAAGAGAGGGGGAGAACATTGTATTGAGATCCAAAAAGAGAGAAGAAGCCATCTAGCTAATAACTATGGACCCGTAGGTCTGTGGTAAACTACTCACAACTCATCGGAGGGGCAATGATGTTGATGTAGAAGTCCTCCATGGTGGATTCCCCCTCCGGCAGAACGCCGACGACGGCTCCAAGATGGGATCTCGCGGATACAAAAGGTTACGGTGGTGGAAATTGTGTTTCGGTTGCTCCCTGGATGTTTTCGGGGTACGTAGGCTTATATAGGAGGAAGAAGTACGTCGGTGGACGCCCGAGGGGCCCATGAGACAGGGGGCGCGCCCTATAGGGGGGGGGGGCTCCTATCTCGTGGAGGCCTCGGCTGCTTCTTGACTTGCACTCCAAGTCCTCTAGATCACGTTCGTTCCAAAAATCACGCTCCCGAAGGTTTCATTCCGTTTGGACTCCGTTTGATATTCCTTTTCTTCGAAACACTGAAATATGCAAAAAAAACAACAATACGGGCTGGGCCTCCGGTTAGTAGGTTAGTCCCAAAAATGATATAAATGTGTAAAATAAAGCCCATAAACATCCAAAACAGGTAATATAATATCATGGAACAATTAAAAATTATAGATACGTTGGAGACGTATCAAGCATCCCCAAGCTTAATTCCTGCTCATCCTCGAGTAGGTAAATGATAAAAAAAGAAATTTTTGATGTGGAATGCTACCTAGCATAATTCTCAATGTAATTTTCTTTAATGTGGCATGAATGTTCAGATCCAAATGATTTAAGATAAAAGCTTATAAAACATAAAAATAATAATGCTTCAAAGCATACTAACAAATAATCATGTCCTATCAAAATAGCATAACCAAAGAAAGCTTATCCCTACAAAATCATATAGTTAGGCCATGCTTCATTTCCATTACACAAAATACTCCCATCATGCACAACCCCGATAACGAGCCGAGCAATTGGTTCATACTTTTTAACGCGCTTCAGCTTTTCAACTCTTACGCAAATACATGAGCGCAAGCCATGGACATAGCACTATGGTGGTCTAATATGGTGGTTGTGAGGACAAAAAAGTGGGAGAAGATAGTCTCACATCAACTAGGCATATCAATGGGCTATGGAGATGCCCATCAATAGATATGAATGTGAGTGAGTAGGGATTGCCATGCAACGAATGCACTAGAGCTATAAATGTATGAAATCTTAACAAAAGAAACTAAGTGGGTGTGCATCCAACTTGCTTGCTCAGGAAGACCTAGGGCACTTTGAGGAAGCCCATCATTGGAATATACAAACCAAGTTCTATAATGAAAAATTCCCACTAGTATATGAAAGTGACAACATAGGAGACTCTCTATCATGAAGATCATGGTGCTATTTTTTTGAAGCACAAGTGTGGAAAAAGAGATAGTAGCAATTGTCCCTTCTCTCTTTTTCTCTCATTTTATTTTTTATTTTTTCTTTTTCTTTTTTTTCGTTTCTCTTTTTTTTCTTTTTTCTTTTTCTTTGTGGGCTTCTTTGGCCTCTTTTATTTTTATAAAGTCCGAAGTCCCATCCCGACTTGTGGGGGATAGTCTTCATCATCCTTTCCTCACTAGGACAATGCTCTAATAATGAAGATCATCACACTTCTATGGATTTACAACTCAAGAATTACAACTCAAAGCTAGAACAAAATATGACTCTATATGAATGCCTCAAGCGGTGTACCGGGATATGCAATGAATCAAGAGTGACATGTATGAAAATTATGAAGGTGGCCTTGCCACAAATACAATGTCAACTACATGATCATGCAAAGAGCAATATGACAATGATGAAACGTGTCATAATAAACGGAACGGTGGAAAGTTGCATGGCAATATATTTCGGAATGGCTATGGAAATGCCATAATAGGTAGGTATGGTGGCCGTTTTGAGGAAGGTAAATAATGGGTTTATGCTACCGGCGAAAATTGCGCGGTAAAATAGAGGCTAGCTAAGTGGAAGGATGAGTGTGCGTATATCGATGGACTCACATTAGTCATAAAGAACTCATATACTTATTGCAAAAGTCTACTTCGCCCTTGAAGCAAAGTACTACTAGGCATGCCCCAGGAGGGATAGATTGGTAGGAAAAAATTCCATCGCTCGTCCCCGACTACCACTCATAAGGAAGACACTCAAAAGAGCACCTCATGCAACAAATTTGTCACACAACTTTTACCATACGTGCATGCTACGGGACCTGCCAACTTCAACAAAAGTATTTCTCAATTTCATAATTATCCACTAGCATGACCCTAACATTACTACCTTTATATCTCAAAACAATTATCAAGCATCAAATTGATCCTAGCATCCAATTCATTTTCTATGATAGTTTTTATTATACCCAACTTGGATGCCTACCATTCTAGGACCAAATTATAACCATAGCAAATACCATGCTGTTCTAAAAGACTCTCGAAATAATATAAGTGAAGTATGAGAGACTAGCAATTTCTCCAAAATTAAGACACCACCGTGCTCTAAAAGATATAAGTGAAGCACTAGAGCAAAAACTATCAAGCTCAAAAAGATATAAGTGAAGCACATAGAGTATTCTAGCAAATCCTAATCAAATAGGCTTCTCCCAAAAGGTGTGTAAAGTAAGGATGATTGTGGTAAACTAAAAAGCAAAGACTAATATAATACACGACGCTCCAAGCAAAACACATATCATGTGGCGAATAAAAATATAGTCCCAAGTAAAGTTACCAATGAACGAACACGAAAGAGGGGATGCCTTCCCGGGGCATCCCCAAGCTTAGGCTTTTGGCTATCCTTGAATATCTTGGGGTGCCTTGGGCATCCCCAAGCTTAGTCTCTTTCCACTCGTTATTCCATAGTCCATAAAAGCTTTACCCAAAACTTGAAAACTTCACAACACAAAACTCAACAGGAAATCTTATAAGCTCCGTTAGTGAAAGAAAACAAAACCACCACATAAGGTACTGTAATGAACTTATCCTTTATTTATTTTGGTGTTAAACCTACTGTATTCCAACTTCTCTATGGTTTATAAACTATTTTACTAGCCATAGATGCATCAAAATAAGCAAACAACACACGAAAAACAGAATCTATCAAAAATAGAGCAGTCTGTAGCAATCTGGAACTAACGCAAACTTCTGGAACTCTAAAACTCCTACCAAAATAGGACGTACTGGAAAATTTGTCTATTGATCAGCAGCAAAAAGAATCAATGCAAAATCTCGTTCCTGTGATTTATTGATTTTTTTCTCGTGAGCGCAAAGTTTCTATTTTTCAGCAGAATCAAATCAACTATCATCATAGGTTATCCTATAGGTTCTAATTGGCACGCACACTAAATAAGACATGAAAACACATCTAAACAGAAAGTAGAAACAAAATTTAACAATAAACAGGAGCAAAAACAAAAAAACATAAAGAAAATTGGGTTGCCTCCCAACTAGCGCTATCGTTTAACGCCCCTAGCTAGGCATTGAGATTTCAATGATGGTCACATAAAAAACAAGAATTGAAGCATAAAGAGAGCATCATAAAACATGTGACAAACACATCTAAGTCTAACATATTTCCTATGCATAGGCATATTATAAGCAAGGCAAGAAAAAACTAGCACATGCAAGGAAGAAGAAAGAGACGATAGCAATCTCAACATGATGAGAGGTAATTTAGTAAGATAAAAATTTCTACAACCATATTTTCCTCTCTCATAATAATTACAAGTGGGATCATGAGCAAAATCAACAAAGTATCTATCACATAAAATATTTTAACACGATCCACATGCATGCAAAGTTGACACTCTTCCAAAATAGTGGGATTAACATTAACTAAAGTCATGACCTCTCCAAACCCACTTTTATCAAAAATACCATAAGATTGAAAATTCTCAAAATATGTGGGATCTAAAGTTGACACTCTTCCAAACCCACTTTCAATAATATTGCAAACACTATTATCAATCTCATATTCGTCATGGGGTTTAAATAAATTTTCAAGATCATAAAAAGAATCACCCCAATCATGATCATTGCAACGAGTAGTAGACATAACAAAACTAGCATCCCCAAGCTTAGGGTTTTGCATATTATTAGCACAATTGACATCAAGAGAATTTATAGTAAAATCATTGCAATCATGCTTTTTATTCAAGGAGCTACCAAGTATGGGTGCAATAGCGATGATCTCATGTTTAACATAAGGAACTATAGCAAATTGATCTTCATAAATATTGGCATCATGGCCACAAGAATAGCAAGCATCATGTTCATCAAGTGATATTTCAATCAAATCATCGGAATCATCATTATCTATAGATTCATGCATATCATTATTTTCTTCCAAAGCAATGGTCATTCTCTCAATAAATTCTTTGACATAGACATTATGAGCATAGCTTTCATAGCAATATTTAAGTATGTCAAAATTTTCAGATTCGTAGAGAGTAATATCATACTTTTCAATCAAAGAAGCAACTTCATAAGCACCCTTAAAAGCAACAAATTCTTCAATTTGTTCGATATCATAGTAACTATAAACACCCTTTGCATAAGAAGATAAGATTTCATTTTCATTAAACTCACATAGGTAGGGAAGGTGTTTTTAGGGTTCTTAGAGCAACAAGTAAAATCACAAATTTCACAAAGATTCCAAGCATAACACATCAATCTGTTTATTTGATCCCATAAGAGTCTCCCTTTTTCAGACAAACGGTGACGCACAAAATGAGCATGCTCATCTAAAGATTTCCCATCAACTAGGCTAGTTGGGGTTTCAGCACGAGAGCATAAGGATCGAAGATGATCCAAGTAGAACACTTTAAGTGGATCCATATCAATAGATTTTTAGCAAGCAAAGATGCAAGCACATAGAAGGCACATGGAGACACAAGCAAACAAAAAGGCAAGCGAAAGAGAGAGGAGATTGGGAAAGAGAGGGCGAATAAAACGGCAAGGGTGAAGTGGGGGAGAGGAAAACGAGAGGCAAATGGCAAATAATGTAAATGCGAGGGAGATGAGTTTGTGATGGGTACTTGGTATGTCTTTACTTGAGCGAAGACCTCCCCGGCAACGGTGCCAGAAATCCTTCTTGCTACGTCTTGAGCTTGCGTTGGTCTTCCTCGAAGAGGAGAGGGTGATGCAGCAATACTAGCGTAAGCATTTCCCTCAGTTTTTGTGAACCAAGGTATCAATCCAGTAGGAGGCTTCTCAACAAGTCCCACGAACCTACACAAACAAACAAAGAACTCGCAACCAACGCGACAAAGGGGTTGTCAATCCCTTCACGGCCACTTGCGAAAGTGAGATCTGATAGAGATAGTATGATAAGATAAATATATTTTTGGTATTTTATAATATAGATGCAGAAAATAAAGATGCAAATAAAACTAGATTGGCAGCAAATATGATAAGAGATAGACCCGGGGGCCATAGGTTTCACTAGAGGCTTCTCTCGAGAGCATAAGTATTACGCTGGGTGAACAAATTACTGTCGAGCAATTGATAGAAAAGCGAATAATTATGATATTATCTAGACATGATCATGTATATAGGCATCACGTCCACGACAAGTAGACCGACTCCTGCCTGCATCTACTACTATTACTCCACACATCGACCGCTATCCAAGATGCATCTAGAGTATTAAGTTCATAAGAACAGAGTAACGCATTAAGCAAGATGACATGATGTAGAGGGATAAACTCAAGCAATATGATATAAACCCCATCTTGTTATCCTCAATGGCAACAATACAATACGTGTCTTGCAACCCTTTCTGTCACTGGGTAAGAACACCGCAAGATTGAACCCAAAGCTAAGCACTTCTCCCATGGCAAGAAAGATAAATCTACTTGGCCAAACCAAACTGATAATTCAAAGAGACTTGCAAAGATAACTCAATCATACATAAAAGAATTCAGAGAAGATTCAAATATTATTCATAGATAAACTTGATCATAAACCCACAATTCATCGGATCTCGACAAACACACCGCAAAAAGAGTTTACATCGCATAGATCTCCACAAGAGAGGGGGAGAACATTGTATTGAGATCCAAAAAGAGAGAAGAAGCCATCTAGCTAATAACTATGGACCCGTAGGTCTGTGGTAAACTACTCACAACTCATTGGAGGGGCAAGCATGTTGATGTAGAAGTCCTCCATGGTGGATTTCCCCTCCGGCAGAACACCGGCGACGGCTCCAAGATGGGATCTCACGGATACAGAAGGTTACGGTGGTGGAAATTGTGTTTCGGTTGCTCCCTGGATGTTTTCGGGGTACGTATGCTTATATAGGAGGAAGAAGTACGTCGATGGACGCCCGAGGGGCCCATGAGACAGGGGGCGCGCCCTATAGGGGGGGCCCGTCCTATCTCGTGGAGGCCTCAGTTGCTTCTTGACTTACACTCCAAGTCCTCTGGATCACGTTCGTTCCTAAAATCACGCTCCCGAAGGTTTCATTCCGTTTGATATTCTTTTTCTTCGAAACACTGAAATAGGCAAAAAAACATCAATACGGGCTGGGCCTCCAGTTAGTAGGTTAGTCCCAAAAATGATATAAATGTGTAAAATAAAGCCCATAAACATCCAAAACAGGTAATATAATAGCATGGAACAATAAAAAATTATAGATACATTGGAGACGTATCATGCCCCACTAAGGGCGTCTCACTTTACGTGAAAGATTCCCTGGTTTAGGTGATTTATATATAATCGCATAGGTTGCTTCACACTCAACTTGTATGCATAATGTGTAGCTCGGAGGATTCCTCGATTACATGGTTCCGCATTTAAGCTATGCAGACAGAAGAAACATTCTATAGTAAAGTATGGGGTTGTTGATTAAACTGCTGCTGTGTTCATTTCAATGAGAAAAAGTGTAGTTAATTCAGGTTGTGAACATTTCTTAGGAGTTATGTTAAGACACATATATGCTTCACAACACTTTGTTGAAACCAATTGGAGAACAATGGAATAGCCGAACAGGTCCTGTTTGGCAGTTTTTGAACATATAGCATTACTTAGGGATATATGTAACTGTTTTGGTTACTATTTTGTACTCTAGTTTCTGCTTCTCAGTTTCAGTGAAGCAGCATTGATAATTTTATAATTTATTTATGCCTGAACACTGGGCTTTAGATTCTGCCCTGATCCGTTGACTCATGGTTTGATTCGTGGCCTGCGAGATTTGTTCCTGGGCTGACGTGGTGTGTTTGCAGGTGTGATTTTTGCAGGCCTTGGACATAATCAGGTTCAAGAGCCTCATGGACAAGAGTAAGCTCGATGCACAACCTGAGCTCTTCATCAACATCATTCCTGACAAGGCGACCACCACGCTCACGATCGTCGACAGTGGCATTGGCATGACCAAGCCGGACCTCGTCAACAACCTCGAGACCATCGTGCATAAGCTAAACTCTGTTATTTATGTCTGCCCTGCATAAGCTAAACTCTGTTAGTTCCATGATCAACTTGTATATGCATTCCAAGCCTTCTAAAATGATTGCATTTACTATCCATGTCTTGATGTGATTTGTTCTTGAAATGGTTTGCTAGATAGATCCATGCCTTGTATGTTCTGTGTTCTTTACTATACTGTTCTGGCCTAGGGCAATTAAACATTGTATCTGTTTTTATTGTGATGTAGAACTCTTCAAAAAAGAAACTGTATTATGGAATTACTCATCTGCATGGAATTTCTATGTATTCTAGTAGTTTATTTTTGATACTGTATTGCTGTATTGTCGATCTGCGTGGGAGCCGATGCTCGATTTGTTCCTGTTTCTATTTCAGTACTAGTACAATGTAATGATTTAGTGCTTTCATGAAGTATTTGCGCCATTTTTATCTGTTGAGCAATTTAGAAGACCTGTAGAGCATTTAACTTGACAGTTGAATTTGCATGTGCAACTATGCTTGCTTAGAGAATCCCTTGACTGGTTACATTATTGCGATGGCATGTGCTGTTCTTAGTTGTGCTACAGTATGTGTTTCGTGTTGCTTGCACTTGTTAGCCAAATCATTGCACACGTAGTGTCAATGCGATATTGCGGGTTTGTGACCTAGGATTTCAGTAGGTGGTTATAGGTTGCTGTGATGAATATAAATATTAACAAGTGCTCATGCATGGCGGTATACTAGAGCCAGTTGTATGTGCTGGGTACCTTCCTGTTGTTCTAGTTGCTTACAGAATCTTTGCTCTACTGCTCGCAACTTAAATTCTTGCTTGCTCTCATGTACAGTATGTTTGCTTGCAAGAAGTAGTACGCTGAAATTGTACAGTTTGGTTGCAAGCAAGAAAACTGAACTGAATTTGCTTCCTTGCAAACTGAACTTAATTTGTACTCCTTCCATATTTTGAAATGAGAAATCTTATTGTCAACTCTTATGCTGGTAGGTCACTGTTGTAAGTTCATTTGGGGTTGTATTTAAGGTAAACTTTTGACCTTGGGGTTGTATAAACTGGTCTATGGTGAAACTGTACATTCAGTTAAACTTCATTAAATTTGAATTGGATGTTGAATGCCATTTTTTGCATAGTGTAAACTACAAGCAGTTTGCCATGAAATTCTATTTCTTTTTCACTTTTAAGAAACAATCACTGACCAGCAGCAGTAATATTTATGCAAAATTATGCAAACTTTACTGAAATTTTGAGCATCTACAGTTTACTAAAATTTTGTGTGACTTGTCCATGATTATGCAGCAAATTAAACTTGTGTTTAGTTAAACTTGTCCATGATCATGCAGCAACTTAAACTTGTGTTTACTAAAATGGATGCTTTTGATTCCCATTCAACAATATAGTTACATGTGAAAGTCTACCGAAACACCATTGCCTGAAATTATACATATTGCTTGTGAGTTCTAATGGTGGCATAGTCAAGAAAAACCATGATTTATTGGTCTCTTTTTATCGTCAAATATTAGAAACTTAAGAAAGTAAATTGAGACGAGCTGATATCTATTAGGCACATATTGCTTGTGGACATGCATGGTGCTGCTGAAGCTACACATGTTCTCCACCACAAACTTTGTAATGTCTCCTCATTTTTTCCTGCTTGTGATCTTGTTGTGCAAAGTGGTTGAGGTACCTTCTTTTTATACCCATCTTGATGAAGCCTATATTAAATGCATAATTTATACAAATTATTCTATAATATTTGTAAAAGCAAACATTTCACTATGCAAGTCTGTTGTTTTATTTGCCCTTTCTAGTACTTTCCTGCTTACATTACTGTTGCCATTGCGTTTGTTTGGTTCTGACCAGTAGCAGTACACTAATGCTGGAAGTCTTTGTGTTCACTCTTTTATAGGAGCGCCAGGACAAATTTGAAGTGCAAAGCCATGAAGCCAAGTGCAAAGCCGTGATGCCAGAGATTTGTTTGTTCTGTTTGACTGTAATAGGCTGTAGAGATTGTGACATTGTAACAAATTTAGTGTTAGTTGATAAATTATGTTTGTTTTGTTTTGTTTGAAATAGTGATCTAAAAATTTGTCAAATGGAAACCTGATTAGTGGGATCCACTTACCAAAATAATCTGAGCGATGTTGAAATATGTGATGTGTGGGACCAATATATGAGATTATGTTTTTTTAGCAGTATGTATGAGATTATGATATGTGGGGCTTGTTTGACTAGTGGGCCCGGCTCCAATATATATGGCTGAAATTAGAAAATTGATGGATTAAAAAGGCCACGACCCAACGATTAAAAAGGCTGCAATAATGGGCTTGGCCCATGAAGCTGATCAGAAAATGACAGAAAAATATATAAAAAGGCTGATTTGTTGGGCTCGGCCCATGTAAAGCGTCGAATTGGACTGGGCTGAATCTTATCAACGAACTTTTCAATTGGTTGTAGTTTTGCCACGTCAGATTGCCACGTCGGACCCGACGTGGCCTGGGCAGACAACTAGTGACCAAAATAAAAGGTCATGAGTTCAACGACCTTTTGTTTTGGTCGTAAACATCTACGACCTTATCCCAAAGAAGGTCGTTAATTTCAGTTTACGACTGCCAGCTTTTGACCATCTGTTTTTGGTCACAAAAAGGTCGCAAATAAAAATCAATGACCTTTCAGCGACCAATAGTGAGGGTCACAAGTTGACATATTTCTTGTAGTGGAGGCGGCAGGTAGGGCAGCGGGTCAGGCAGCGAGACTAGCAATCGGGCGATCAGGAGGCTGGCAGCGGGGTAGCGAACGGGTGTTGTGGCGGGGCTAGAGAATGGGTGCAGCCGCGTCTGGTGAATGGGTCAGGCGATTGGCTGGCGGTGGCTAGCGAGCGGGTTGCTGACGCGATGAGCGGGAACGGGATCGGGCGAAGTGCGCGGTGCGGAAGCGGAAACGGGCGAAGCCCAAAGCGGCGACGCGGGATTGCAGGGTGGCGCGGACACGCGGCTGGGGAAGCACGTGGCGCGGCGACCAACGCGGGAGGAGGCGCGCGGGCGGCGGCGGCAGTGTAGAGGAGGCGCACGACGGCGGTGGCGACAGCGGAGGCGAGGATTAAAACCTAAAAAACTGATACCATGTAGAATATGTGAATTGCACGATGTATTGCTCTTTGTGCATAGGCACGTATATATGATGTACAAAGGTGGGCCATGGACCTCAACTATACAAGGAACCAGGAGGCGGGCCCAATACACAATATGCACATAACACATATACTCAACAGCTGGAACCAATGATTTATTTTGCTGGAACCGACGAATTTTTTTGCTGCTATCATCTTTTGGGGATCTTTTTTTTGCTGATATTTTGTTTTTTGCTCGGACATGGTGATTCATGCCGACGACGGTGGCGAACCGGAGGCCGTGACGATGGGATGTTGCAACCACAGTCACCGCAAGCTGGAACCCGCCGTTGGAAAGCTGCAGTCGAAGCTGGGACCCACCGGCGCCCGACGACGGCGAGGGCTGTGAGCGGGTGAGTGTGGTGGCACGAGCGGCCGAGGCGAGCACAGTGACCCGAGCGGCCGGCGAACGCGAGCGGCGTGTGTGGCCGGAAAGCACGGGAAGCTGAAGACGGCCATTTGGACATTTTTACAGCGTGTTTGACTTGTTTCAGGATGGTTGGCGTTTAATCTGGATGGTTAAGGGGGCTGTATCCGACGCTCGCGCGGCGACCGGCCCAAATTTGGGGCGGTCGACCGGCGCCTAGCAGTCGCCATAAAGTTTTGCCAATGGTGGACCATCTGCCAATGGTTGACTCACTGGTCACTGCCAATAGATGCAGCAAGCAGCCGGCGAACCCATCTAATGCAGCGGCAAGCAAGGCATTCCGTGCATATGTAGCAGCAAGCAGGAAGCTGCTCGTACTACAACTAATCAAGCTGCATGGATGGAATAGTTGCTAGCTCCGCACACACGAATAAGTGTACTTTGTTCCAGTACCTGTGTATGTGTGTGTCACAATCGCATGGCAAGACTATTAGCCTGATATATGTCACGGATATCAAGTCTCTGTTTGTGTCGTATGACTTTGATATGGTATAATCTAGCAAGAACTATTATTACTTATATTTCCCAGCTACGCATGCCTGCTTCATCGAGCAGCGGGGTGGCTAATAAAATGAGCAGTCCCGGTGTGCTCAGTCGCAGTTGCCGACTGTAAGGGCTTATTTATCCCATAATAGTTTTGGTGATTGATGACAATGCTTTTGCGGATTAATCGTGTGCGTTAAGTTTTTTCAGAGAATCATCCATTGGCACGAGACGATTTCCTCCTCTCGGTGTTTTTATTCAAGACGGTGTAGCTCCTGCATTTCGTGGTTGGTGGACTAGTTTCGTAGGAGTCACCGTACTATTAAGAGGGGATCCGTTTTGGTAAGACTAGGGTGGAATCAACACGTACACATCCTTATCACACCCGTCGTCTTCCTTTCGCATCTTTGGAGCTGCACCTCTCTTCCATACCTGCTTCGCCCTGTGCCAGCGGTAGTACCGCGGTCTACAGCGGTAGTACCGCCGAAGCCCCCCCAGCGGTAGTACCGCTCCACGAAGCGGTAGTACCGCTCTAAGCGGTAGTACCGCTCCGCAGAGCGGCAGTACCGCTCGCGGGCTTCGGCCGTAGTACCGCGTAGTACCGCGCCTACTGCCGCCTCGATTCGAGACGGTGTTTTCTCGTGTCGGGTATTGCGGCACTAGCAGCGGCAGTAGAAGCGGTAGTACCGCTCTGAGCGGTAGTACCGCTCTACTCCCGCGGTAGTACCGCTCTGGGGCTAGTGGCCTGACTTTCTCTTCAGCGCGGTAGTACCGCTGGATAGGGAGCGGTAGTACCGCCCTCAGTGGTAGTACCGCCCTTCCCTAGCGGTAGTACCGCTCTGTGCGGGGCTGCTCAGTGGGGTAACGGTTGGATGTGTCCCCGCACTATATAAAGGGGTCTTCTTCTTCTTAGTTGACCTACCTCTTTCCCCTAAAGCTCCATTGTTGCTCAAAGCTCCATTTTCGCCCGATCTCTCTCCCTAGCCAATCAAACTTGTTGATTTGCTCGGGATTGTTTGAGAAGGCCCAGATCTACACTTCCACCAAGAGAAATTTGATTTCCCCCACTTATCCCTTGCGGATCTTGTTACTCTTGGGTGTTGAGCACCCTAGACGGTTGAGGTCACCTCGAAGCCATACTCCATTGTGGTGAAGCTTCGTGGTGTTGTTGTCGTTGTTGGGAGCCTCCGGTTGTTGTGGAGTTTGCCCCAACCTTGCTTGTAAAGGTTCGGTCGCCGCCTTCAAGGGCACCAATAGTGGAATCACGGCATCTCGCCTTGTGTGAGGGCGTGAGGAGAACACGGTGGCCCTAGTGGCTTCTTGGGGAGCATTGTGCCTCCACACCGCTCCAACGGAGATGTACTTCCCTTTAAAAGGAAGGAACTTCGGTAACACATCCTCGTCTCCACCGGCTCCACTCTTGGTTATCTTGTGCCTTTACTTTTGCAAGTCTATTTGTTTTACATCCTTTGCTTGCTTGTGTGCTAGTTGTCATTGCATCATATAGGTTGCTCACTTAGTTGCACATCTAGACAACCTATTTTGTTGCAAAGTTTAATTTGATAAAGAAAAGCTTAAAAATTGTTAGTTGCCTATTCACCCCCCTCTAGTCAACCATATCGATCCTTTCAATTGGTATCAGAGCCTCGTCTCTTTATTAAGGACTTTGCCGTCCGAAGAGTATGGTTGACACCAACGATGGTGCGGAGGAACACTCTGGTGTGAATCCCATCTCGTCTTCGGCCGAAGGGGGAACCTCGGTCTCACGTGAGGAATTCAATGTGGCTTTAGACACATTGAAAACCTCCATGACGGCCGAGGTTAAAAGCATGTTTACTGAATTTCTAGAGGGACTTAAACTATCTACCTCGCCTATGAAAGTGGGTGATCCCACTAACAAGGTGACGGATGCTAACTCCGATAAGGGGGAAGCTAACATTGAAAAGAGTCCTTCTACTAGTGGTAGAAATGGCACCGGCATCTTTGCCCATGTGGAACCTCCTGTCTATAGAGGACCGATTCCCTCCACTCATTTAAATCATGCCGGTCCTCCTCCTAAATATGTAAAAAATGAAGACTTTGATTCTTGGGTTTATCGCTTCAAGCGACATTTAAAACATGTGAACACTAACCTTTGGAGAATCATTGAAGAAGGTTTCTATCCTCACGACCCAAGCAACTTCACCCCTCGAGAAGAAGTGGACAATCAATTCAATGAGAGTGCTCTCTTCATCATCCAAGATGCTATCCTTCCCGAAGATCTTCCTCATCTTCGACCTCATGGCATGGCTAGAGAAGCATGGAAGTGTGTCGAGCGTATGTACAGAGGAAGTGCTAGCATTCAACGCTCCAACTATGAAGTGGTGCAAGATGAAGCCGATGAGTTTGCAATGAAAGAGGATGAAGAACCTCGTGAGCTCTTTCGAAGAGTGACCAAACTTGCGGTCGCACTCCGAGATCATGGGAGTAAGGACACGGATGACAACTGGATCAAGCGCAAGTTCCTTAAGGCCATGATGCCCTACAATAAGGCCATGTCCTCAGTCATCCGCCAAAGACCGGACTTCCACTCCATGACCTCTAATGAAGTGTTGGATGAGTTTATTGCAATGAACATCTTGGATAAGACCGCCGACAATGCGGTGCTCCGTTCCCAAAGGGCCAAGAAGCCCAACCTTGCTCTGAAGGCCAAGATTATTGCAGAAGAAGAGGAAGAAGTGGAAGATGAGGAAAGCAACCCCGAAGACACCAAATTTGATTATCATGAGCACATGGCCCTTGCTTCGAGACAATTTTGGAACAAGAAGAGTTCAAGACCCAACTTCAACAAGAACAACTCCAGTGGCGTCAAGGGGAAGCAACGAGTTAGAACTTGCTTCAACTGTGGCAATGTGAGCCATTTCGTTGCGGATTGTCCTTACGAGAAGCGGGAAGACAATGGTGGCAAGTTCATCCGAAAAGACAAAGCCAAGTCCTTCCCCAACAAGAACAACTTCGCCAAAAGGACTCCCACTCATGGATTGGTGGTTCAAGAAGAATACCAAGAGGATGACGATGATGATGAAAATGAAGAAGCAATGGCCATGGCATCAGTTGCCATTGCCACTACTCCCTGGGTGTCTCTCTTTGATTCACCCAACGAAAACATCACCGCCAAATGCCTCATGGCTAAAGCTTCAAACAAGGTAACCCCCAACATTAAAACCACCATTATTCCTAATCCCTCCGTGAAGGATTGCATTGATGAACATTGTGGGTCTAATGAAGAAGTGAATGAGTTTGAGTCGTTTATGAGTAAGCTCAAGGGCAAGTCTAAGAAGCACTTTGTTGCTCTCTTGGAACAACTTGGTGAGGCCAATGACATGATCGAGGCTCACGAAGAAACCATCTCTAAGATGGAAGGTCATAGTCGTGATTATGCCGATGAGATATCGGATCTCTCTAATGCTCTTGAGGAAGAGCGTGAGCATCGTTTGGCTCTTGAGGAGTCACACAACGATGGTCACGCTAAACTAAAGAAGGATCTTGATCATGCTCTTGTTGTGTCTCGTGTTCTAGCTTCCGAGAAGGCTAAACTTGGGGTTGATCATGCTAGACTCACGGAGGAGTTTGATGTACTTGACAAGGCCCACAAAGTCTTGAAAAGTGATCATGCCACCCTCAAGGAGTCTCATGCTCAACTCCAAGTTAAGCTAACTAAGGAAAAGGCCACATTTCCTCACATGGTCTTAATTGATAATGCAAATGCTACTAACCCATGTTGTGAGCATGTGCATCTTGTGGAGGAAAATGCCAAGTTGAAGGAACAACTCGAGAAAGGCCTTGTGTCATGCATACAAGGCGAGAAGAACCTAAATGACCTTTTGAGCAATCAAAAGGAAGTTGTGGGAAAGGAGGGAGTTGGGTTCGCGCCCAAGTCCAAGAACAAGAAGAAGAACAAGGAGAAGAAGAGCAAGACCAATCGACCTCCTCCGCTCACGCAAACTTTTGTGAAGGAGGGAGAAGGTACTCCTAAGGAGAAGAAGAACAATGGGAAGAGCGGTGAAGCCAAAGAGCGCATCGCCATCTCTCCCAACAAAGACGGCGACTTTAACCCGTCATATGTGTTGTGCCGTGCTAGTGATGGACATGTTTATGCTCGATTTATTGGTTCTTCTTATGAGTACATTGAATGGTCTATTTGGGTTCCCAAGACCCTTGTTACTAACATCAAAGGACCCATTACTAAATGGGTACCTAAAACCAAGCATTGATCTCGTGTAGGTGTTTGCTTCCGGTGGGGGATCATGGTTGCTCGATAGTGGAGCAACAAATCATATGACCGAAAGCAAGGACTTGGTGGTGGACGTGCAAGAGATTCCATCTATGCCCACCAATGTCGAGTGGGGTGATGCATCAAATTCTAAGGTATTGGGTCTCGGCAAGGTTGTCATTTCTCATGATTTAACGATCGAGAAAGTCATGCTTGTCGAGTCCCTTGCATACAACTTACTTTCCGTTCGTCAACTTGCACTCATGGGTTTTGCTACGTTCTTTGATATTGATACCGTGGCCCTCTTGTGGAGCAAGACTCTTAAAGTAGCCTCTGTTGGGCATGTCGAGAACGGTCTCTATGTGATTAACTTCTCGGAGCGACCCACTAAGACCGCGACATGCCTAATGGCTAAAGTTGACGTGGGATGGCTTTGGCATCGCCGTTTAGCCCACGTCAATATGAGATCTTTGCAAAGTCTTCTCAAGGGGGACCATGTTCGTGGACTAACAAATGTTAGTTTTGCCAAAGATCGTGCTTGCAGTGCTTGTATTGAAGGAAAGCTTCATGAAAAGGCTCATCCTCCTTCAACCATCATCTACTCGAAGAGACCCTTGGAGCTCCTTCACATGGACCTCTTCGGGCCTCCATCTTTTGATAGTCTTGGAGGGAGAAAGTATTGCTTGGTGATTGTGGATGATTATTCAAGATACTCTTGGGTATACTTCTTCAAGAGGAAGAGTGAGACTCAACAAACCGTTATCAACTTTGCAAATGAAGCTCAACATCAACATGATGCAAAGATCTTGACAATTAGAAGTGACAACGGCACCGAGTTCAAGAACTACACCTTGGATGAGTTTCTTAGTGATGAGGGGATCAAGCATCAATATTCTGCACCATATACCCCTCAACAAAATGGTGTTGCGGAGAGGAAGAACCGGACGTTGATGGATGCGGCAAGGACCATGATGGCGGAGTTCAAGTCTCCATACAACTTTTGGGCCGAAGCCATCAACACCGCATGTCATGCATCCAATCGACTCTATCTTCGCAAAGGCTTGAACAAGACTCCGTATGAGATACTCACCGGCAACAAGCCCAACCTCAAGTACTTCTGGGTGTTCGGTTGTAAGTGTTTCATTCTCAAGAAAGGTGTTCGTTTGTCTAAATTTGAGGCTAGAGCTCATGAGGGCATATTTGTTGGTTATGCTACAGACTCTCATGCTTACCGTGTCCTCAACAAGTCCACCGGACTCATTGAGGAGACGTGTAACGTGGAGTTTGACGAAAATAACGGCTCCCAAGTGGAGCAAAGTGGTACTTGTGATGTAGGTGATGAAATTCCTCCCCAAGCCATAAGAAGAATGGGTATTGGTCAAATCCTACCCATTGAGGAACCCCTTGTGGCCGAAGGATAAGGACAATGCTCTACTCAAGTAGAGCCATCACCTCATCAAGACCCACACGCTTCCGAAGAACAAAGTGAAGGCCCTCAACCTTGTGAACAAGACCAAGGGCAAGATCAATCTCAAGATGGTGGTGAACCTCTAAATGATGCCCAAGGTCAAGTTCTCCCTCTCGAGCAAGCTCAAGATCAAGAGCAAACTCAAGCTCAAGGACAAGCCCAAGATCAAGAACAAGCTCAAGACGGCGCTCAAGATGATCAAGTCAACCCTCCCTCCACATCCGAGGAGGAATTAGAGCGTCGTGCCGTGAAGATTGCTTCCAAGCTCACCACTCAAGGCCATCTCATGGAAAATGTATTTGGAAGCCTAAGAAAGGGGGTAAGCACTCGTAGACAATTAGCAAACTATTGTGAACATCACGCGTTTGTCTCTTGTGTTGAACCCCAAAAGGTATATGAGGCGCTCGAAGACTCGGATTGGCTCAATGCCATGCATGAAGAACTCAACAACTTCGAGTACAACAAAGTTTGGAGATTGGTGCCAAGGCCATCGGGGAACCACAACGTCATTGGAACAAAGTGGATCTTCAAGAACAAGCAAGATGCTCATGGGAACATCATTCGCAACAAGGCAAGATTGGTAGCACAAGGCTACTCCCAAGTCGAGGGTATCGACTACGGTGAAACCTTTGCTCCCGTTGCTCGTCTTGAATCCATTCGTTTGTTGATCGCATATGCTTCCCATCACAACTTTAAGTTGCAACAAATGGATGTGAAAAGTGCTTTTCTTAATGGTCCCATTAATGAGTTGGTCTATGTCAAGCAACCCCCCGGGTTCGAGGACCCCTACTTCCCGGATCATGTGTATCAACTCGATAAGGCACTCTATGGCCTTAAACAAGCCCCACGTGCGTGGTATGACCACCTTACCGAGTTGCTACAAGATCGTGGCTTTGAAGTAGGACAAATCGATCCCACTCTTTTTACTAAGAAGGTCAAAGGGGAGTTGTTTGTATGCCAACTATATGTTGATGACATTATCTTTGGGTCTCCTAACAAAGCTTTCAATGAGGAATTTGCCGCACTCATGACCTCCAAGTTCAAGATGTCTTCAATGGGAGAGTTGAAGTTCTTCCTTGGTTTTGACATCAAACAAAGAAGAGAAGGAACCTTCATCAACCAAGCCAAATACACTCAAGACATGCTTAAAAGATTCAAGCTAAGTGACGTCAAACCGGTTACTACACCAATGCCTACCAAGTGCCAACTTGACATCGATCCCAATGGTAAAGCGGTGGATCAGAAGGTATATCGCTCCATGATTGGCTCCTTGCTTTACCTTTGTGCATCTAGACCGGATATCATGTTGAGTGTGGGGATGTGTGCACGTTTTCAAGCCGCACCAAAGGAAAGTCACTTTGTGGTGGTCAAGCGAATCTTTCGATATTTGGCTCATACCCCAAACTTTGGCCTATGGTACCCAAGAGGAGCAAACTTCAAACTTGAAGGCTTCACGGATTCCGATTGGGCGGGAGACAAAGTGGATAGGAAGTCCACTTCCGGAGGATGCCAATTTCTTGGTTGCTCTTTGGTAAGTTGGTCTTCCAAAAAGCAAAGTTGTGTGTCTCTCTCGTCCACCGAAGCGGAGTATGTGGCGGCCGGTAGTTTTTGTTCTCAACTCCTATGGATGAGGCAAACTTTAAAGGAGTACGGTGTCAATTGTGACAAAGTGCCTCTTTGGTGTGATAATGAAAGTGCCATCAAGATTTCTCTCAACCCGGTGCAACACTTCAAGACGAAGCACATTGAGATTCGGTATCACTTCATCCGGGATCACATTAGGCGAGGGGAGATCGAGCTCAAGTATGTCAACACTCATGATAACCTTGCAGATATTTTCACGAAGCCCTTGGATGAAGCAAGATTTCGCGAGTTAAGGCATGAGCTAAATATCATTGATTTGAGCAATGTGACTTGAACCCATGCACCCCCACCACACTCAATGTGTTGTCTAGTTTAGGTGTAGGCATGGACATAGGGGGAGTGTTGTTCTCTCAATGAACTCTCCCTCCCCCCATTATGCATAAAACGATCAACTCTTTCACTTTAGCCATTGTTGATGGTGCTTGTGCTTCAAAGACGAGTTTTGGTCATGGACCCAAGGATAATTCTTCGCGGTGCCATACCAATTGACTCAAACATAGGTGGCTCCGGCCACCGCCCTCTCATGAGAGAGGCCTAAGCTCGCTCTTTTTGTTGTTGTTTGCTTTGAAGGAGTGGGTTCCGGTTCGTGTTTCGTGTGTGTTGTCTAGTTGGTCTTTCTCTTGTCGTTGCCTTCCCGTTCTTCTTCGTGTGTTTTTCCCTTTTGTTTGCCTAGAAGTTTGTTTTTGGTTGCTGGCGGTACTACCGCCGCTGGCGAGCGGTACTACCGCTCCAAGCGGTACTACCGCCCTCCAGCGCGGTACTACCTCTGAGAGGCGCGGGTGGGGGTTATATCAGGGCAGGGGGAGTTTCTTCTCCCCCATACCCATTCGCACGCCCCCTCGCCTGTTCCTCTCTCTCCAGCAACCGGCGCCGCGGGAGGGCTCCGGCGGATCTCCCTCTCCGGGCCGTCCCTCTCCATTCCCTTCGGTGGAGTCGATCCCCACCTCGTCCTCTTGCCATGGATGCCGGTATTGCCCCCATTCTCTTGTTCTTTCTGTCTAGGTTTCCAATCTAGGTTCTTAGGGGCAGTAGCGGTTGCATCTTTAGATTTTTGGCCAAATCTAGGCTTGAGTAGGTTGGAGATTGCTTCTAGGCAGTTTGGATTAGTGTTTGGTTGGAGTATTTTTGAATTTGGTAGGACGGAAGTACCGGATCTGACCACGGTAGTAGGAAACTGCTGTTTCCCCGCCTCAAGCGGTACTACCGCTGTGAGCGGAACTACCGCCCAAGGGTCACGGTACTACCGCCCTCTACCAGATTCCATTCTACTTCTACTTTTCATTAATCTTTTTGCTTGTGTTTGGTGTCTTATGCTCGTGTTTTCTGGTTGTTTGCGTGTTCTTGTGTGTGGTTCCAGGTGATGAGGTCCCTGAGCATCAGGCTCGTCGTGTCAATCCCGGACGTGCCTCGTCCAAGCGCTACCGCACCACCGAGCCTGCCGGAGGATCCTCAAGTGCTCCACCTCCACCTCCTCCTCCACCTCAACTCCCGAAGAAAGCTGGGGTCAAGCCAAAGTCAACCAAAACCGTGCCTGAAATGCCTCCCAAAGAGTTCTGGGCAAGGCGGCGCCGCAACCCGTATGAGAACGACCAAGATCCCACTTTGGTCAACCGTCCGTTCTGGAACAGATTTCAGTTTGCCATCTTCTTTGATGTTCTCAAAGCCAAGAAGAATCTCTATGTCAACATGCACTCCATCGACACCGCGCATATGGAGAGCGATCTCGACTACTTTGGTGAAGCACTTCAGATGTGCACTCAACTGAACATTCTCAGGATCATGCAATTCAACAAGGACTACGATGCTGATATTGTGGCCCAATTCTATGCCACGGTTCACCTAGGGACTGATGTGGACAGGACACTGACTTGGATGACAAATGGCAAGTTGCTTTCTGTCACGTGGAAAGCTTTCATGGAGTTGCTTGGGGTGGAAGATCTAGGTCTTGAGTCTCCGGTTGGCTTTCGCCCCCACGCCCACGCCCATTGCACTCACAAGCAAGCTCTCTGGCCATACTACACTCTGAAGATCAACTCTGAGACACACAAGGAAACCTATGAGATGCCTGCCTTTCTGGATATCCTGCACCGCATCTTCAGAGAGACTCTTTTCCCTCGCATTGGGAATCTGGACCAGGTTCATTCTTATCTCGTGGACATGCTTCTTTTCTGCCAGCGTGAGAAGGACAATCCCACCGGGGAGTCGTTGGATGTCTCTCATGTTATGTGGGCTGAGTTGGTTTCTGCTATCTCCGAGCGCAAGTGCCCGATCTATGGTCCGTTCATTATGCTGCTCATTGAGAAGGCCTGGGATCGTGTCTATCCCAAGGCGGCACTGGAGATTGGCGATTTGGTCTCTCACGATGTCAAGCGTCTGAGGAAGAAGGATAACTGGGGCACTCAGGCCCCTAGGACTGGTGTTCCGTCATCTGCTGCTGCCATGGAGACTGAGGAGGAGTTTGGTGCTGAGGCTGAGGATGAGGATGACGACTACGTGCCCTCTGGGACAGAGCCATCTTGGGCCAAGAAGCTCAAGGCCAAGGTAAAGAAGCTCTTCTGCATGGAGTCTCACGGTCAGTACATGGCTCACGTGGCTGAGAAGAAGGCCCGCGGTCGCCACAAAGAGCTCATGCGTCAGATGGGTGCTATTGTGATTAGTGGCTCTGAGGATCAGCTCACCGAGGAGGAGGAGTGGATTCAGCAGCACTGCCCTTGGACTGATTCTGATGCTGAGCACTTCTCGGCTGACGATGGTGGCGCTGATGACCCCTCTGAGATCTGATGCGTGTGTCCCTCTTTTTCTCTCACCTGGAGCGTTAGTAGCACTCCTTCTCCTTTTTGGTGTCTCGGTGCCAAAGGGGGAGAAAGTTTAGGGATTTGCGAGTTGTGTCTTCGTGTCTTGTTCGTGGTTGTGTCTTGTTCGTGTTTTCCTCGCTTTTGCTTTGGTTGGTTTGTCTATGAGTCCTTAGTTCGAGTGAGACTTAAGTTCAAATCATATGGTGTGAGACATATGCTACCTTACCTTTCAGTATCATTATCTATGTCTATCTAGCTCATGAGTTGCCTGCTTCTCTTGTTATATCATCTATGCTGCTCTCATACACCATGCTTAGATTGTTGGTCTCTAAAATGTAGGGGGAGCTCTGATCATATTATGTGTGCTGTGCAGTCCAAAGCACTTATCGAAATAGCAAACATCTAGGGGGAGCCCATCTACATGTTAGGATCGTGGGGTTTGTATGCGTACTCTATATCTTGTTTATGCAAATCCCGTATTGTCATCAATCCACCAAAAAGGGGGAGATTGTAAGGGCTTATTTATCCCATAGTGGTTTTGGTGATTGATGACAATGCTTTTGCGGACTAATCGTGTGCGTTAAGTTCTTTCAGAGAATCATCCATTGGCACGAGATGATTTCCTCCCCTCAGTGTTTTTATTCAAGACGGTGTAGCTCCTGCATTTCGTGGTTGGTGGAATAGTTTCGTAGGAGTCACCGTACTATTAAGAGGGGATCCGTTTTGGTAAGACTAGGGTGGAATCAACACGTACACATCCTTATCACACCCGTCGTCTTCCTTTCGCATCTTTGGAGCTGCACCTCTCTTCCGTACCTGCTTCGCCCTGTGCCAGCGGTAGTACCGCGGTCTACAGCGGTAGTACTGCCGAAGCCCCCCCAGCGGTAGTACCGCTCCACGAAGCGGTAGTACCGCTCTAAGCGGTAGTACCGCTCCGCAGAGCGGTAGTACCGCTCCGCAGAGCGGTAGTACCGCTCGCGGGCTTCGGCCGTAGTACCGCGCCTGCTGCCGCCTCGATTTGAGACGGTGTTTTCTCGTGTCGGGTTTTGTGGCACTAGCAGCGGCAGTAGAAGCGGTAGTACCGCTCTGAGCGGTAGTACCGCTCTACTCCCGCGGTAGTACCGCTCTAGGGCCAGTGGCCTGACTTTCTCTTCAGCGCGGTAGTACCGCTGGATAGGGAGCGGTAGTACCGCCCTTAGCGGTAGTACCGCCCTTCCCTAGCGGTAGTACCGCTCTGTGCGGGGCTGCTCAGTGGGGTAACGGTTGGATGTGTCCCCCCACTATATAAAGGGGTCTTCTTCTTCTTAGTTGACCTACCTCTTTCCCCCAAAGCTCCATTGTTGCTCAAAGCTCCATTTTCACCCAATCTCTCTCCCTAGCCAATCAAACTTGTTGATTTGCTCGAGATTGTTTGAGAAGGCCCAGATCTACACTTCCACCAAGAGAAATTTGATTCCCCCCACTTATCCCTTGCGGATCTTGTTACTCTTGGGTGTTGAGCACCCTAAACGGTTGAGGTCACCTCGAAGCCATACTCCATTGTGGTGAAGCTTCGTGGTGTTGTTGTCGTTGTTGGGAGCCTCCGGTTGTTGTGGAGTTTGCCCCAACCTTGCTTGTAAAGGTTCAGTCGCCGCCTTCAAGGGCACCAATAGTGGAATCACGACATCTCGCATTGTGTGAGGGCGTGAGGAGAACATGGTGGCCCTAGTGGCTTCTTGGGAAGCATTGTGCCTCCACACCGCTCCAACAGAGACGTACTTCCCTTCAAAAGGAAGGAACTTCGGTAACACATCCTCGTCTCCACCGGCTCCACTCTTGGTTATCTTGTGCCTTTACTTTTGCAAGTCTATTTGTTTTACATCCTTTGCTTGCTTGTGTGCTAGTTGTCATTGCATCATATAGGTTGCTCACTTAGTTGCACATCTAGACAACCTATTTTGTTGCAAAGTTTAATTTGATAAAGAAAAGCTTAAAAATTGTTAGTTGCCTATTCACCCCCCTCTAGTCAACCATATCGATCCTTTCACCGACGTGCACAGGTCGGAACGTTATGTGCCATCTTGCATGTAAAGCGTACCAATGGAACAGATCGGTCCAGGACGTCGTGGCTGACTCCAGCAAACAGCTGTCCGCTATGCACATGGGTCCGTCACAACCCATACGGCTGACAATACCTGACCCAGCCCATATCCCGAAGGAAACGAGCGACTACCGATTCCAGGAGTATGCGAGCTCATCCGTGCTTGCGGATTTTCGTGTTTGAGATGCCCTAGTGTCCCAGTGTAGGTGGATGCATCTGGCGAAGATGCTACTAAGGATTGATGTACTGAGACTTTGACACGAATAAATAAGGAAACCAATGGAGGTCAAAGTAAACTAGAGTTCTCGGGGTTGAATCACTCATCTTTTCAAACGGATGGAGTTCATTTGGGCCACCCTTTAATTGTTCCTGCCAAAAATAGAATTTCTGGTTACAACTTTGTCCTTGATAGATTCATGGCCAAGCTTCCTACCTATAAGGCATGCTTTCCCATGCAGCTAGGTTAGAGCTTATTCGGTCTGTTTTTTCTTCCATTCCAGTCTATTACATGTCAAATATTTTGTTTACCAAAAAATTTATTTCCAAACTCACTTCTATTATCAGAACTTTTTGGTGGATAGGAATTAAGGAGGGCAATTCTTCGGAAGGTCTTTGCCTTAGAGCATGGAAGGATATATGTACTTCTAAGGAGGAGGGAGGTTTGGGAATAAGAAATCTTCAAGCCATGAACCAAGGTCTTATTCTTGCCTCTTCTTGGAGACTTGCTAATGCTCCCAACTCACATTTGTCTCTTGTTCTCAAGTCTAAGTATTTTCCGGATTCTTCCATATGGACTGCTACTTCTAGCCCTCCAAAATCAGCTTTCTGGTCATCTATTCTTAGAATGCTCCCTAAACTCAAAGCTCATTGGTTATACCATATCACCCAAGGGAACATTTCCATTTGGAGTACCCCTTGATGCACGGCTTGGACTAATATTCATGATAATCTAATTATCCAACCTGTTGGTTTCATCTATCCTGCTCGAGTTAGTGACCTTTGGCTGCCAGGGCAAAAAACATGGAACAATGAGCTTATATATTCTCTTTTTAACGAGCCCATGGCGTCTATAATCATTCACACTACCATAATCCAGGACAATTGTGCATATATTCTTGTCTGGGATCTTACTCCTAATGGAAAGTGTAGCTCAAAGTCTACTTATAAGTTATGTTTGCATGGTATTCAAGCGCTACCATCGAATCGGCCTTTTCAGGTTTCTCATCAGGTTAAAGCTCTTCTAAAGCAAATTTGGAAACAAAAACCGATGGCCCCAAGAATCCAGACTTTTGCCTGGAGATTGCTTCAGAAAGCCCTTCCAACAGGTTTGAGAGCTAGTCGTTTCTCTGTACATATTTCGAAACAATGTTGTCGTTGTGCTCAAGATGAAAATGAAATGCATATTTTTTCCTTAGTAACTTTGCTAGATCAGCATGGTTTGCGCATCCTTGGTACTTTCGGAGTGATCTTCTAACAGAAAATCATCTTTCTATGCAAAGTGTTATTCTAGCTTTGCTCAATATGGACCATCCATATGCTACTATACCTAATATTTTCAATTTTTTGTGGTGCATATGGAAGTCCAGATGTGATTATCTTTTTGATAGGACATGCTCACTCCCACATCAGGTACACGTGGCTTCCTTAGCTTTGGACGACCAACAGAAGTCTCAGATGGTTTCCTCCTTAGATGATCGCAATGTTGTTACTAATGCTAGTTCCCCTGTTAATGCTACTACATTGCCAATGCAGGGAAGCACTCTTACAACTGATCTTCTTGTTGATGGTGCTAAAATCTATTCTGATGCTTCTTTTAGGTGCTCAAAAGTTTTAGGTTTACCAAATGGTAGTGTTGCCACGGGCATTGGTGTCTTTCTCAAATTCGTTCAAGGCAACAAGAACGTTGACGTACAGGTCCAAGCCTCAGCCCCGACCACTACTTCGCCCATTCAAGCAGAAGCACTCTCTCTCCTTCTTGCAGCCAAAATTACCCAACTCTTGCAGGTGGCACAACTAACTTTCCTGACGGACAACATTTCTTTGGCAAAGGCGGCTGCGACCAGAAATGTTTCTGCTGACTCCACTCCATGGGCAATCAGAGCACCACTTGCAGATTTCTTTAGGATAACAGATGATCTCCATTCACAGGTGTTTCACATTTGAGGAAGATAAATGGAGTTGCTCATAATGATGCTCATCAGGTTCTTAGTAGTGCTACTAAACCTGTCTTCTGCTGCTTTGCTTCAGCTCACAAGAACATGCTTTGTCCTGTAACTTCTATCTTATCTACCGTGTCTTTACACAGCTTTGTACTTAATGCTCTACTCTGCTACCGAGCTAAATATATTGGCCCTTTAAGTGCCTTCTCTTGTTCAAAAGAAAAATCTTTTCAGACGGATTAAATACATTACTATTACTCTTCCACTCCTATCAGTGTTTAGAAAAATAGATTGTAGACCATCAGGGACATGACTCCTCTCCACAGTGTACAAAACTTGCTGCCCAAATTTACACACACAAGTATGTTGTCGATCAGATTCATGATTTCTCTCCGTCTCTATCAATACTAACACGTGATTGAGGGTTGTTCGTGTGGCGGGAACACGCAGGGGCACGCACCTGCTCAGTCGTGTTGGCTGCCCGATTTCCTCACGATCCGCAAATTCATTGGATCCTGCGCGTGGGCATAATAAGTTTAAAAAGTTTTAGTTCCTAAAACTTGTCGGTCGCTCGTACCAAGTTTCAAAAGCTGAAACTTAACAAAGTTTTAAAAAACTCATCAAAACGTATTCAAAATGGATCTCATTTGAAAGTCCTTGTTACCAGAAATATGAATATGCAAATGAAATTTAATTTGGACTTTAGTTCAAAAGATATGAAAGATTGAAAATGGAAAGCCAAAAGAAAATGGGGGATGCATGCCTTCGCCCCTGCGTGCTACAAATCCCTAGCCTTGTGGGGCGTGTGAAAGCGTGGTTCATGCGTGATGCTGGTGATGTGAACGTCTTTAATTTGTACCATGAACGGTAATGCTTAGGAGCCGCTTTGAGTTACATGTACGCATGAACCCTCGCCTTTTTAGGGCATCTTCAGTAATTTGTATGTAAGTATGTCTCTATAGTCAACCACGTCATCAATCAACACTATTACATGCATCGATTCCAATAAGTTGAATGGGACACTAGTCTATAATTATTTATTTTTATTTTCCCTCTCATTTGTTCTTTGCCTCTCTGTTTGTTTATTGGTTTGGAGGCTATGGCATAAAGTTTTACCAATAATGAACCATCTCTCTCCTAAATATTAACCCTCTATGTTAGAGTTAGGTGATGTGGCAAGAGCTAACCAATGACGACATATCATTGTTTGAGATGCCCTAGTGTCCAAGTGTAGGTTGCATCTGGCGAAGATGCAACTAAGGATTGATGTAATGAAACTTTGACACGATTAAGTAAACCAATTGAGGTCAGAGTAAAGTAGAGTTCTCAGGGATGAATCACCCATCTTTTCAAACTGATTAAGTACAGTGCTGTCACTGTGTTCCACTCCAATCAGTGTTCAGAAAAATAAATTGTAGAGGATCTTCACATATACTACTTCTAATCATTCAGTTAATGTTAACCAAATCCTGATTAAGCTGTTGGGTTAGGAAGATACGAATATCCCTCAGCATGGTACCCGTCTTATTCCAATCAGCCATATATTTCTGTATTTCAACCATGTTCCAAATCATGTGATGTAAGCTTGCTTGTGTTTCTCGCATTCGCTGGGAGGTGGCGTTCCCGTCTCAAGCGGTGGAGCTTTCTCTAGGGCAGTTAGTTTAATTTTGTTAATTATCTTCCATCTCTCTTGTACATTTGTGAGTAAACAACTTCAGTAACTTACATCTTTCTTGCGCTGAAGATAGTAACGCAAGAAGATGGCGTGATCATTTCTCTCAACTATTATCTTACTCTTATGACCTCCTTGGCCACTAAAATATGTCTTGACATTTTTAAAGGGGCGAAGTAAGATAACTCCAATGCGGCCGAGTCTTCCATGCATGCATCAGCAAGATGCGCTAGATTAACTAAAATTTGTCGAATGGGACACATTAAATTAAACAGATCCAGTAATCATACATACTTCTGTTTGAACTATCTGAGAACAAGTTAGTACAATTATTATGGTCTCAGATAACAATGATTAACACCTTTCACATTACGATATACTATCAGACAACGACCCATTACACCGATTTGCCGTGTGACCAAGATCAGCCAAATTACAAAGGACTCTTGATGACTCACGATATGTATGTTCCGCGGCGTGTCTAGCAACCAATCTTGATGCATCAGTTTGGTTTAATTAGGAAACTCTGGAGGTAGTGGCATTAAGCATGCAGCGGTGACAAATTGGTACCCATGTACACACTTGAGCATATAGTTTTCTTTTTTTGAGAAACTGAGCATATAGTTTTCTAATGCAAGGTTAAAGTGTTTTTCTTGTATTCCACACCGGAAAAAAATGTTGTATTTTCTTTGGGGTAAAGGCCAACCGTAACTGAAACAAACTAAATAAACGTAACATATATAAACACATCATAGAAGTATAGAACACACCTACTGTAGTATTTGCTATCCTAAAAACCTCTTAGCCAAGGGAGGAGTTGGTATAAGTTAGAGAGGTAGGTTTAGGGTTTTGTGTGGATGATACATCCACCTCACGTCTCACTATATATAGATGATCAGGTTACATACGTGTACACGTATAAATACAATATATGCAAACTAGACCCTCTTTTACATACCCCCTCAATCTGAACTACATACAAGATTCAGATTGGTCCTGAAGCGGTCTAGCATCTGACGGGTAGCGGGTTTAGTAAATACATCCGCTCGCTGATCATTGTTGAGATAAACCTGACCTCCAATGCACCTGCTGCTACTCGTTCCCTCACAAAGTGAAAGTCGATCTCAATGTGTTTAGTCCGAGCATGAAACACTGGATTTGCCGTCAGGTAAGTTGCCTCTAAATTGTCGCACCACAATATAGGTGTGCGCTGCTGTGTAACTCCAAGTTCTGTGAGAATCGAGTCTAACCAAATAGCTTCAGCTGCGCCATTTTCCAATGCCTTGTACTCTGCCTCGGTGCTAGATATCGAGACTGTAGGCTGCTTCATTGAACTCCAAGATATAAGATTGGGTCCAACAAACACAGCAAATCCACCTTTGGAACGCATGTCATCAACACAACCTGTCCAGTCTGCATCGGAGAATATGCTGACTCCAGTAAAACGGGACTTACAAATGCGTAGTCCTGTGTCTAGCGTACCTTTGACATACCTCAGGATACGCTTAACTGCTTCCCAGTGAATCTCCGTAGGCTGGGACAGAAACTGTGTTCACAGCAAATGAGATATCGGGACGGGTGAGTGTCAAATACTGGATTGCTCCAACTACACTGCGATACCTGAAAGAGTCATCAGTACTCAGCAATGCACCACTGTGGCGTGAGAGGCTCTCGGATGTAGCTAGTGGAGTGGAAGTGGACTTATAGTTCTCCATGTTGACGCGATGAAGCAGATCAAGTGCATACTTCTTCTGCATCAATGTCATGCCCCCTGAATGAAAGGGCGCTTCCAATTCAAGGATGTACTCCAGCCTACCCAAGTCCTTGATGGGAAAACTCATAGACAAGGACTGCACAAGGCGATCAACCACAGCAGGTGTAGAACCAGCAATCACAATATCATCAAAATACACCAGCATGTATATCTGAATAGCACCATGGGAGAAGATGAACAAGGAAGCATCGGCCTTGGAGGCAACAAAACCATGCTATGAGAGACGCTTACTCAGCCGAGCATACCAGGCACGCGGCGACTGTTTGAGCCCGTAGATGGACCGCTAGAGTTTGCACACATGGGAGGGATAACGAGCATCCTCAAAACTAGGGGGCTGATGCATGTAGACATCTTTGGCCAGAAAACCGTGGAGAAAGGCATTACTCACGTCAACCCGTCGAAGGCTCCACCCCCGGGATACTACAAGAGAGAGAACCAGGCGAACCGTGGCAGGCTTCACCACGGGGCTGAAAGTATCTCCATAGTCGATCCCTTGCTGTTGAGTAAAACCACGAGCAACAAGGCGAGCTTTGTGCTTGTCGACAGAACCATCAGGATGATGCTTGGTCTTAAAAATCCACTTGTAGCCCACAACATTAACACCAGGAGGCTGAGGCACCAACACCCATGTGTTCGTGTGACGAAGAGCAGTGAATTCCTCAGACATGGCGGCACGCCAAGCTGGTTCACCAAGAGCATCACGATGAGAGGTCGGTGTGGCAAAGAAAGCGCGCCGACGAGTGTCGTACCGAACAGTGCCATATGTGTATGTCTTGGTCTTGCACGTATGATCACGATGACGCGTGACCATAGTGTGCTCGGGAGCTGCATCACCGGTAGATGGTGATGGCGGCGACGGAGACCCGACCAGTAGTGTCGCGGCTGAAGTCTCTTTAGCAACGGGCGACAAGGGTCGGGGTGATGCGTCGGGCTAGGCCGATCCAGGCGACGTGGGAGAGCCAGGCGGAAACGCGGTTGGCAACCCGGCGACGACCGAAGCAGGCGACGCGGGCTGGGCCGAACCAAGCGCGGGCGACGCAGCGGGCGACCCAGCCGGGACCACGAACGCGCCAGCGGGTGAGGCAGACGGGGCCGCTGACGGACCAGCGGGCGAGGCACCCAAGGCAGCCTCGGGCGGCGTGGCATGCACGTCGGGGCCATGCACGTCGATCACATCGATGGGTGCAGGTGCGGCGAGTGCCTTCATCTTGTGCATGTACTTAGCCGCGGACATCTCCTCCTTCCTCAGCGTCTGGAGTTGACGCCGGATGTGACAAACGTTGGCGTGGCTCTGCGTGCCGTACATGGCACCGATGGCCGTCCATACCGCCTGCGCCATCTCGCAGCTAATAAGCTGACATGCGATATCCTCCTCCATGGAGGTGAGGGGAAGGCCCTTGACCTTCTGATCCTGAGTCCACCGGTAGTGGTACGCCGGGTTAGCGGCGGTCATCGCGGCATCGCCATTGCCCATGGCGATGATCTTGTCGGGTGCTGCCGTGGTGCCGTCCAGGTAGCCATGGAGGTTGGCGCCGACGAGGACGGTGCCGGCGATGCCTCCCCATAGCATGAAGTTGTGGCGGCTGAGGCGGACGGAGATCGCGGTTAACGGCGAGGGCGGCGGGAACCATGGCAGCCGCGGGCGAGGTGATGGCGCCGACGTTGTTGGAGAGAGAGAGAAGCAGAAGACATCGCAGCGGCGCGGAAGGGTGGCGGCGCGCGGCGGCAGCGGCGGTGGCGCGGAAAAGTGGCGACGCGCGGCGGCTGCAGCATGGTGGATCGAGGCGGCGACATGGGGTTCGCTTGGCAGCCCGATTGGCTATCTGATACCAAGTTAGAGAGGTAGGTTTAGGGTTTTGCGTGGGTGATACATCCACCTCACGTCTCACTATATATAGACGATCAGGTTACACACGTGTACACGTATAAATACAATATATGCAAACTGCACCCCATTTTACAGTATAGCATGTTAGGTTCAGCCGAACCCAAAAAAACCCAATGTATTAGTTTTTAACATCGACTATTACTGAAGAATGCATCGACAACCAAACGGAGCTGAACCTAATGGTTTTTTCTTTAGCTTCACCCCTGCTCTTAGCTTAATTGCGAAAACGCATACATTCCACACCTAATAATAATGAGAAGGAACTACGGCCAACACTCGAAGTGATTATGTGACTGGATGACCAAGCCCCTATCCATGTCGACAAAGACACTATTAGGAAAAAGCCTAGCAGCAGCGCGGGTTTTGGGCCTCTCAGTAGCGCGGGGACAGGCGCTACTAATAAGGTGCTACAACTAACGTATAGCAGTAGCGCCTGTTGTCCCACGTTACTGCTATACATGAATAGCTGTACCGCTGTTTAGAAAAGGGCGCTGCTGATATTATCTGCAGCGATGTTTACCGGGAAGCGCTACTGGTAATGCGGCGCTACTGCTAAATTTCCCCCCTCGCTACTACTAGTTTTATTAGTTTTTTTCCTGCATATTTGTTTTTGTATTTGTTTTGTATTTGAATAGGCTTTATACAATAATATTTAGCATATCATACACATACAAATGTAATCATAGCATATACATACAATTAGTCTCATCAAATCATGTCATCATCATAATCATCATCCAACACAAAGTGGTCTCTCGTCATCATCTCAAAAATAGCGATACAAGTCCTCAATTACTTGCAAATACATCGTCATCCATCTAAACAATGATATATGCGAGAAGAGCTATCACTTTGAGTACATGAGTTCGTATCCCTCTCTCGCATTAGCGTGAACCTAAACTAACTACTGCCTGTTGCTCGGAAACCAGAAACCGGTACACCTGGGCCTGACACTCCGACCACTCGTCGTATATATACTCCTGTCATAGCACTTCTTCGCCATCGATGATCTATGCACCTACATCGTCACATGAGTCGATGATATGCAACATATATAGTTGAGCAATAGAAAGAGACAGACTTGGCAAAAATAGAAACAACATATCATAAGCATAAATAACAAAGTTCATCGTACCCAAAATGCCCTAACTAGAGTGATCTTCGCTAGTGGAGGAGGAGGACGGTTTAATTACATCACAAATAAAGTTTCACCGTGCATAACTCAAAGTTTTGTCATACAGAAAGTATGGACTAAACAGACACATTGTCATATATCGACAATCACTCCACCATGTTGTGCCATCCATCCATGTCAGGGAGATAGTCCCCGAGCTTAGTGAAAGGATTCATGTCGAGACGCTGAGAGGCTATCCTTGTTCGGACGTCTTCCCGCGACATTTGTCCTTCTTCGTAGAACATCCCTGTTTTTTGGACGACCCCCTTCATGATGATTTGGGCAAGTTCACGCTAGATGTGATAGAACTCAGCTCGAAGTCGATGATCCTCGATATCTCCTACGTTCTTTGCCCATTGCAGAATATGGGCATCGCCGGATCTAGGTGACATGCGAAGGTTCTGGTGATCCCGTCTGTACTCCAGCATGTGGTGTAGGACATAGAATCCATCATTAAGAGAATTGTTTGGTTGCTGGATGCAGCAGAAGTCGGTCTTATGGCCGAAGGCGACCCTGCCGCCCCTTCTCTTCTTGTCCCTGACCTCTCCACCCCTTGCTTGGTAGTAAAACATAGCACTATCGAGAACATCCTTGATGTGGGTGTAATCCTTTTGTGAATGTTCTTTGACGAGTCCAAGTAAAGAGCATGGGATGGTGGCGGTTGTCCGTATGATGCAGCCTATTTGATTGCCGTAGCATCGATGCGCTTCCTCGGGCGCCTTTGGCTCAAAAATGCCATTGTCCACCTCCGTGACCACCACTCTAGTAGTCCTGAGTTTGTTAGGAAGCCGTTGACTCTTTGCTTTCGGTTCTACACCGGCTCCGCTCCCCGAGAGGTAGCACCGGTCTCAGTCTCAGCGCCAGTCTCGATGCCGGTCTGAGTCTCAGCGCCGGTCTCAGTCTCAGCACCGGTCTGTGTGTCGGTCTCAGTCCCCGATGCCACCGGTGGGCCCAGCAACGACATCGGTTGATCGTCGGTAAGGGTAAAAAATTCGTCTGCCGCCCGGTAGACGTCGTTGCTGAAGGAAATATGCCCTAGAGGTAATAATAAAGTTATTATTTATTTCCTCATATCATGATAAATGTTTATTATTCATGCTAGAATTGTATTAACCGGAAACATGATACACATGTGAATACATAGACAAACATAAAGTCACTAGTATGCCTCTACTTGACTAGCTCATTAATCAAAGATGGTTATGTTTCCTAACTATAGACATGTGTTGTCATTTGATTAATGGGATCACATCATTAGGAGAATGATGAGATTGACATGACCCATTCCGTTAGCCTAGCACTTGATCGTTTAGTATGTTGCTATTGCTTTCTTCATAACTTATACAAAGTTCCTGCAACTATGAGATTGTGCAACTCCCGTTTACCGGAAGAACACTTTGTGTGCTACCAAACGTCACAACGTAACTGGGTGATTATAAAGGTGCTCTACAGGTGTTTCCGAAGGTACATGTTGGGTTGGCATAATTCGAGATTAGGTTTTGTCACTCCGATTGTCGGAGAGGTATCTCTGGGCCCTCTCGGTAATACTCATCACCTAAGCCTTGCAAGCATTGTAACTAATGGGTTAGTTATAAGATGATGTGTTACAGAACGAGTAAAGAGACTTGCTGGTAACGAGATTGAACTAGGTATTGGATACCGATGATCAAATCTCGGGAAAGTAACATACCGATGACAAAGGGAACAACGTATGTTGTTATGCGGTTTGACCGATAAAGATCTTCGTAGAATATGTAGGAACCAATATGGGCATCCAGGTTCCGCTATTAGTTATTGACCGAGAATAGTTCTAGGTCATGTCTACATAGTTCTCGAACCCGTAGGGTCCGCACGCTTAACGTTACGATGGTAGTTTTATTATGAGTTTACAAGTTTTGATGTACCGAAGTTTGTTCGGAGTCCCGGATGTGATCACGGACATGATGAGGAGTCTCGAAATGGTCGAGACATAAAGATTGATATATTGGACGACTATATTCGGACACCGGAAGTGTTCCGGGTGATTTCAGAGAAAACCGGAGTGCCGGAGGGTTACCGGAACCCCTCTCGAAGAGTTAATGGGCCACATGGGCCTTGGTGGGAAGAGAGAGGGGCGGCTAGGAAGGGCCGCGCTCCCCCTCTCCCTCTGGTCCGAATTGGACTAGGAGGGGGGGCGGCGCCCCCCTCTTTCCTTCCCCTCCTCTCCCCCTTCCTTCCCCTCCTAGTAGGAGTAGGAAAGGAGGAGTCCTAGTCCTACTAGTAGGAGGACTCCTCCTCCTGGCGCGCCCAACAAGGGCCGGCCGGCCTCCCCCCTCCCTCCTTTATATACGGGGGCAGGGGGCACCCCATAGAGACACAAGTTGATCTACGGATCGTTCCTTAGCCGTGTGCGGTGCCCCCCTCCACCATATTCCACCTCGGTCATATCGTCGCAGAGTTTAGGCGAAGCCCTGCGCCGGTAGAACATCATCATCGTCACCATGCTGTCGTGCTGACGGAACTCATCCCCGAAGCTTTGCTGGATCGGAGCCCGGGGATCATCATCGAGCTGAACGTGTGGTGAACTCGGAGGTGCCGTACGTTCGGTGCTTGGATCGGTCGGATCGTGAAGACGTACGACTACATCAACCGCGTTGTGCTAATGCTTCCGCTTACGGTCTACAAGGGTACGTGGACGACACTCTCCCCTCTCGTTGCTATGCATCACCATGATCTTGCATGTGCGTAGGAATTTTTTTGAAATTACTACGTTCCCCAATAGTGGCATCCGAGCCTGGTTTTATGCGTTGATGTTATATGCATGAGTAGAACACAAGTGAGTTGTGGGCGATACAAGTCATACTGCTTACCAGCATGTCATACTTTGGTTCGGCGGTATTGTGAGATGAAGCCGCCCGGACCGACATTACGCGTACGCTTACGCGAGACTGGTTTCACCGTTACGAGCACTCGTGCTTAAAGGTGGCTGGCGGGTGTCTGTCTCTCTCACTTTAGCTGAATCGAGTGTGGCTACGCCCGGTCCTTGCGAAGGTTAAAACAGCACCAACTTGACAAACTATCGTTGTGGTTTTTAGGCGTAGGTAAGAACGGTTCTTGCTAAAATCCCGTAGCAGCCACGTAAAATTTGCAACAACAAAGTAGAGGACGTCTAACTTGTTTTTGTAGGGCATGTTGTGATGTGATATGGTCAAGACGTGATGCTATATTTTATTGTATGAGATGATCATGTTTTGTAACTGAAGTTATCGGCAACTGGCAGGAGCCATATGGTTGTCGCTTTATTGTATGAAATGCAAACGCCCTGTAATTGCTTTACTTTATCACTAAGCGGTAGCGATAGTCGTAGAAGAAATAGTTGGCGAGACGATAACGATGCTACGATGGATATCAAGGTGTCGCGCCGGTGACGATGGTGATCATGACGGTGCTTCGAAGATGGAGATCACAAGCACAAAATGATGATGGCCATATCATATCACTTATATTGATTGCATGTGATGTTTATCCTTTATGCATCTTATCTTGCTTTGATTGACGGTAGCATTTTAAGATGATCTCTCACTAAAATTATCAAGAAGTGTTCTCCCTGAGTATGCACCGTTGCCAAAGTTCGTCGTGCCCAGACACCACGTGATGATCGGGTGTGATAAGCTCTACGTCCATCTACAACGGGTGCAAGCCAGTTTTGCACACGCAGAATACTCAGGTTAAACTTGACAAGCCTAGCATATGCAGATATGGCCTCGGAACACGGAGACCGAAAGGTCGAGCGTGAATCATATAGTAGATATGATCAACATAGTGATGTTCACCATTGAAAACTACTCCATCTCACGTGATGATCGGTTATGGTTTAGTTGATTTGGATCACGTGATCACTTAGATGACTAGAGAGATGTCTGTCTAAGTGGGAGTTCTTAAGTAATATGATTAATTGAACTTAAATTTATCATGAACTTAGTACCTGATAGTATTATTGCTTGTCTATGTTTGTTTGTAGATAGATGGCTCGTGCTGTTGTTCCGTTGAATTTTAATGCGTTCCTTGAGAAAGCAAAGTTGAAAGATGATGGTAGCAATTACACGGACTGGGTCCGTAACCTGAGGATTATCCTCATTGCTGCACAGAAAAGTTACGTCCTGGAAGCACCGCTGGGTGCCAGGCCTGCTGCTGATGCAACTGACGACGTTAAGAACGTCTGGCAGAGCAAAGCTGATGACTACTCTATAGTTCAGTGTGCCATGCTTTACGGCTTAGAACCGGGTCTTCAACGACGTTTTGAACGTCATGGAGCATATGAGATGTTCCAGGAGTTGAAGTTAATATTTCAAGCAAATGCCCGGATTGAGAGATATGAAGTCTCCAATAAGTTCTACAGCTGCAAGATGGAGGAGAATAGTTCTGTCAGTGAACATATACTCAAAATGTCTGGGTATAATAATCACTTGATTCAACTGGGAGTTAATCTTCCGGATGATAGCGTCATTGACAGAATTCTCCAATCACTGCCACCAAGCTACAAGAGCTTTGTGATGAACTATAATATGCAAGGGATGAACAAGACTATTCCCGAGCTCTTCGCAATGCTAAAAGCTGCGGAGGTAGAAATCAAGAAGGAGCATCAAGTGTTGATGGTCAACAAGACCACTAGTTTCAAGAAAAAGGGCAAAGGGAAGAAGAAGGGGAACTTCAAGAAGAACAGCAAGCAAGTTGCTGCTCAAGAGAAGAAACCCAAGTCTGGACCTAAGCCTGAAACTGAGTGTTTCTACTGCAAGCAGACTGGTCACTGGAAGCGGAACTGCCCCAAGTATTTGGCGGATAAGAAGGATGGCAAAGTGAACAAAGGTATATGTGATATACATGTTATTGATGTGTACCTAACTAGAGCTCGTAGTAGCACCTGGGTATTTGATACTGGTTCTGTTGCTAATATTTGCAACTCGAAACAGGGACTACGGAATAAGCGAGCACTAGCCAAGGACGAGGTGACGATGCGCGTGGGAAACGGTTCCAAAGTCGATGTGATCGCGGTCGGCACGCTACCTCTACATCTACCTTCGGGATTAGTTTTAGACCTGAATAATTGTTATTTGGTGCCAGCGTTGAGCATGAACATTATATCTGGATCTTGTTTGATGCGAGACGGTTATTCATTTAAATCAGAGAATAATGGTTGTTCTATTTATATGAGTAATATCTTTTATGGTCATGCACCCTTGAAGAGTGGTCTATTTTTATTAAATCTCGATAGTAGTGATACACATATTCATAGTGTTGAAACCAAAAGATGCAGAGTTAATAATGATAGTGCAACTTATTTGTGGCACTGCCGTTTGGGTCATATCGGTGTAAAGCGCATGAAGAAACTCCATACTGATGGACTTTTGGAATCACTTGATTATGAATCACTTGGTACTTGCGAACCGTGCCTTATGGGCAAGATGACTAAAACGCCGTTCTCCGGAACTATGGAGCGAGCAAACTGATTTGTTGGAAATCATACATACTGATGTTTGTGGCCCAATGAATGTTGAGGCTCGCGGCGGGTATCGTTATTTTCTCACCTTCACAGATGATTTGAGCAGATATGGGTATATCTACTTGATGAAACACAAGTCTGAAACATTTGAAAAGTTCAAAGAATTTCAGAGTGAAGTAGAAAATCATCGTAACAAGAAAATAAAGTTTCTACGATCTGATCGTGGAGGAGAGTATTTGAGTTATGAGTTTGGCCTACACTTGAAACAATGTGGAATAGTTTCGCAACTCACGCCACCTGGAACACCACAACGAAATGGTGTGTCCGAACGTCATAATCGTACTTTACTTGATATGGTGCGATCTATGATGTCTCTTACTGATTTACCGCTATTGTTTTGGGGTTATGCTTTAGAGACGGCCGCATTCACGTTAAATAGGGCACCATCAAAATCCGTTGAAACGACGCCTTATGAACTATGGTTTGGCAAGAAACCAAAGTTGTCATTTCTTAAAGTTTGGGGCTGCGATGCTTATGTGAAGAAACTTCAACCAGATAAGCTCGAACCTAAATCGGAGAAATGTGTCTTCATAGGATACCTAAAAGAGACTATTGGGTACACCTTCTATCACAGATCCGAAGGCAAGACATTCGTTGCTAAGAATGGATCCTTTCTAGAGAAGGAGTTTCTCTCGAAAGAAGTGAGTGGGAGGAAAGTAGAACCTGATGAGATAACTGTATCTACTCCCTTATTGGAAAGTAGTTCATCACGAGAACCAGTTCCTGTGACAACTACACCAATTAGTGAGGAAGCTAATGATAATGATCATGAAACTTCAGATCAAGTTTCTACTGAACCTCGTAGGTCTACCAGTTCCGCACCAGAGTGGTACGGTAATCCTATTCTGGAAGTCATGTTACTTGACCATGATGAACCTACGAACTATGAGGAAGCGATGATGAGCCCGGATTCCACAAAATGGCTAGAAGCCATGAAATCTGAGATGGGATCCATGTATGAAAACAAAGTATGGACTTTGGTTGACTTGCCCGATGATCGGCAAGCCATTGAGAATAAATGGATTTTTAAGAAGAAGACTGACGCTGATGGTAATATAACTATCTATAAAGCTCGACTTGTTGCAAAAGGTTTTCGACAAGTTCAAGGGGTTGACTACGATGAGACTTTCTCACCCGTAGCGATTCTTAAGTCCATCCGAATCATGTTAGCTATTGCTGCATTTCATGATTATGAAATTTGGCAAATGGATGTCAAAACTGCATTCTTGAATGGATTTCTAGAAGAAGAGTTGTATATGATGCAGCCGGAAGGTTTTATTGATCCAAAAGGTGCTGACAAAGTGTGCAAGCTCCAGCGTTCCATTTATGGACTGGTGCAAGCATCTCGGAGTTGGAATAAACGCTTTGATAGTGTGATCAAAGCATATGGTTTTATACAGACTTTTGGAGAAGCCTGTATTTACAAGAAAGTGAGTGGGAGCTCTGTAGCATTTCTAATTTTATATGTAGATGACATATTATTAATTGGAAATGATATAGAATTTCTGGATAGCATAAAAGGATACTTGAATAAAAGTTTTTCAATGAAAGACCTCGGTGAAGCTGCTTACATATTGGGCATCAAGATCTATAGAGATAGATCAAGACGCTTAATAGGACTTTCACAAAGCACATACCTTGACAAAATTTTGAAAAAGTTCAAAATGGATCAGGCAAAGAAAGGATTCTTGCCTGTGCTACAAGGTGTGAAGTTGAGTCAAACTCAATGCCCGACCACAGTAGAAGATAGAGAGAAAATGAAAAATGTTCCCTATGCTTCAGCCATAGGCTCTATCATGTATGCAATGCTGTGTACCAGACCTGACGTATGCTTAGCAATAAGCTTGGCAGGAAGGTACCAAAGTAATCCAGGAGTGGATCACTGGACAGCGGTCAAGAACGTCCTGAAATACCTGAAAAGGACTAAGGATATGTTTCTCGTATATGGAGGTGACAAAGAGCTATTCGTAAACGGTTACGTTGATGCAAGCTTTGACACTGATCTGGACGATTCTAAATCGCAAACCGGATACGTGTTTTTATTAAACAGTGGAGCTGTAAGTTGGTGCAGTTCTAAACAAAGCGTCGTAGCGGGATCTACATGTGAAGCGGAGTACATAGCTGCTTCGGAAGCAACAAATGAAGGAGTCTGGATGAATGAGTTCATTTCCGATCTAGGTGTCATACCTAGTGCATCGGGACCAATGAAGATCTTCTGTGACAATACTGGTGCAATTGCCTTGGCAAAGGAATCCAGATTTCACAAGAGGACCAATCACATCAAGAGAAGCTTCAATTCCATTCGGGACCAAGTCCAAGTGGGAGACATAGAGATTTGCAAGATACATGCGGATCTGAATGTTGCAGACCCGTTGACTAAGCCTCTCTCACGAGCAAAACATGATCAGCACCAAGACTCCATGGGTGTTAGAATCATTACTATGTAATCTAGATTATTGACTCTAGTGCAAGTGGGAGACTGAAGGAAATATGCCCTAGAGGTAATAATAAAGTTATTATTTATTTCCTCATATCATGATAAATGTTTATTATTCATGCTAGAATTGTATTAACCGGAAACATGATACATGTGTGAATACATAGACAAACATAAAGTCACTAGTATGCCTCTACTTGACTAGCTCATTAATCAAAGATGGTTATGTTTCCTAACTATAGACATGTGTTGTCATTTGATTAATGGGATCACATCATTAGGAGAATAATGAGATTGACATGACCCATTCCGTTAGCCTAGCACTTGATCGTTTAGTATGTTGCTATTGCTTTCTTCATAACTTATACAAAGTTCCCGCAACTATGAGATTGTGCAACTCCCGTTTACCGGAAGAACACTTTGTGTGCTACCAAACATCACAACGTAACTGGGTGATTATAAAGGTGCTCTACAGGTGTTTCCGAAGGTACATGTTGGGTTGGCATAATTCGAGATTAGGTTTTGTCACTCCGATTGTCGGAGAGGTATCTCTGGGCCCTCTCGGTAATACTCATCACCTAAGCCTTGCAAGCATTGTAACTAATGAGTTAGTTATAAGATTATGTGTTACAGAACGAGTAAAGAGACTTGCCGGTAACGAGATTGAACTAGGTATTGGATACCGATGATCAAATCTCGGGCAAGTAACATACCGATGACAAAGGGAACAAAGTATGTTGTTATGCGGTTTGACCGATAAAGATCTTCGTAGAATATGTAGGAACCAATATGGGCATCCAGGTTCCGCTATTGGGTATTGACCGAGAATATTTCTAGGTCATGTCTACATAGTTCTGAACCCGTAGGGTCCGCATGCTTAACATTACGATGACAGTTTTATTATGAGTTTACAAGTTTTGATGTACCGAAGTTTGTTCGGAGTCCCGCATGTGATCACAGACACGACGAGGAGTCTCGAAATGGTCGAGACATAAAGATTGATATATTGGACGACTATATTCGGACACCGGAAGTGTTCCGGGTGATTTCGGAGAAAACCGGAGTGCCGGAGGGTTACCGGAACCCCTCCCGGAGAGTTAATGGGCCACATGGGCCTTGGTGGGAAGAGAGAGGGGCGGCCAGGAAGGGCCGCGCGCCCCCTCTCCCTCTGGTCCGAATTGGACTAGGAGGGGGGGGGGGCGGAGCCCCCCTCTTTCCTTCCCCTCCTCTCCCCCTTCCTTCCCCTCCTAGTAGGAGTAGGAAAGGAGGAGTCCTACTCCTACTAGGAGGAGGACTCCTCCTCCTAGCGCGCCCAACAAGGGCCGGCCGGCCTCCCCCCTCCCTCCTTTATATACGGGGGCAGGGGGCACCCCATAGAGACACAAGTTGATCTACGGATCGTTCCTTAGCCGTGTGCGGTGCCCCCCTCCACCATATTCCACCTCGGTCATATCGTCGCGGAGTTTAGGCGAAGCCCTGCGCCGGTAGAACATCATCATCGTCACCACGCCGTCGTGCTGACGGAACTCATCCCCGAAGCTTTGCTGGATCGGAGCCCGGGGATCGTCATCGAGCTGAACGTGTGCTGAACTCGGAGGTGCCGTACGTTCGGTGCTTGGATCGGTCGGATCGTGAAGACGTACGACTACATCAACCGCGTTGTGCTAACGCTTCCGCTTACGGTCTACGAGGGTACGTGGACAACACTCTCCCCTCTCGTTGCTATGCATCACCATGATCTTGCGTGTGCGTAGGAATTTTTTTGAAATTACTACGTTCCCCAACAGTTGCAATCACCAGAACCCTGTCCTTCATCGTTGCTAGCCATGTTTCCTATGATTAAATCTAGTCAATTAATTCTAGACCTAATAAAATGAATAATGACATAAAAAAGGCCTATTGTTTTGCAGGAATGTTGACTCCTTCCTGGTGTGGCAAATCCTGGGCACTCGATATGTCCTAGTTTGTAGCACAAGTCATGCCGAAATTCACGGAAAATTTCGGCATGACCTTTGCTAAAAAGTGGACAAATCAAGAACCTGAAATTTGCCGGAACAGAAATGAATCAACATTCTGGCAAAACATAGGCCACTCAGCATCATTCCCTGGAAACAATGTTCAAATATCCCTCTTCGACACCGCAACACATGTCCAAATATACACGAGCAACCACATGTCCAAATTTCACAAGCTAATTCAAAAACAAAGTGTAGAAGAAAATTCATTTAACTACTAATAGAACAAAATTCAGTTAACTTTAGTGCTCTATAATGATGAAAGGAAAAAAATTCAGTTAACTACTAATTTCATTCATTTAGGTTATTTATTTAACATCACCTAATGAACCTACTGTACCACTACTACTAGCTGCACTACTAACCTAATTAACCTAGCAAAACTCTAGTGCCCTAACTGAAAAACATCTAATTAACATCTACTAGTACCACTATTGCCCTAACCTAATTAACATCTACTAGTATCACTATATAATATACAAGCAACATCTACCCTAATTAAACCCTACTGCCCTAACTAACTTTTGTTGTAAACCAATTTTTTGCTCTAAACTAATTTTTGCTCTAACATCTACTACTTAACATCCTTTGCTCTAAACTAATTTTTTTGCTATAAATAAACTTTTGCTCTACTAATTTTTTCTCTAAAATGCAGAGAGAGAGAGAGAGAGGAGTCGGGGGGAGGGGTGGGGGACTTACAGAGAGGGGAGAGACGGTGGTGGGGAGGTGCTCTGTGACGGAGGCAGGGGCGGAGAGGGCGGGCTCGGGCACGGACAACAGCGGTCCTGGGCGGGCTCGAGCGGCGATGAGGTGGAGGGCGCCGACGGTGACGTCGAGGGCGGCCTTGGGCGGCAGCGGTGAGGCTGAGGGCGGCGGCAGTGAGGATGACGGCGGCCTCAGGGGGAGATGGTGAGGTTGCGGGCGTCCAGCCGGCAGGAGATGGCGGCGAAGTGGGGCGACGGTGAATTCGGGAGACGGCGGCGAGGGCGATGGATTTGGGGAAGAAGTGTGGTGGCCGGGGGGGGGGGGGGTGAAACCGTTGTTTAAGAGAAACGTAACGGTAGCGCGTTTCCGAAACATGCTATAGCTAAGTTAGCTACAACGCGTTTCCTGAAACCCGCTACTGCTATTCCTTTCTCCTTTTTCCCTTTTTCTTTTATTTTTCTTTACATTTTATTTTTTTTCTTTCTCCTTTTTCTATTTCTTTCATTTTCATTTACTTTTCTACTTGTTTTTTACTTTATTTTATTTCCGTTAGCAGCAGCGCCTTACACGTAAGCTTGCTGCAGCTAAGGAGAGTAGCAGTAGCGCTGGGCCAGTATACGCGCTACTACTAGGTTGGGCTAGCCATGTGCGCCCAGTTCAAACATAGCAACAGCGCATTTCGCTTGTACGCGCTACTGCTAAAGTCATAGCAGTAGCGCGATTTATTTACGCGCGCTGCTACTAAGTAGCAGTAGCATTTGATTTTGTACAGCGCTACTGGTAACATTCTGTGTATAAGGTTTTCCCTAGTAGTGAGACATAACCATACCAAAATAGGCTTTTGCCCACAAAGACATAACCACATCCAAGTTCCTACCCATGCGAAGACATTCGCCTTCGACGAGTGGTGAGGGTCCATAACTCCCAAACATAATATTTGTTTTCGCATTTCCTAGGAATTCAATAGGCCATTAAATCTTAATACTACCATTTTTCTTTCTTATGCCGCTACTTTGTTTAATAAAATGGCTGCATGACTGTGTATCACTTGATGCAAAGACTAGGGTAATCCTCCTTTTCGAAAAAAACTTTTCTTTCAGCGTGACTGTGACTGTGTATCACTTTGTTTAATAAAAAGACCTGCGTGACTGTGACTGTGTTTTCTCTGTGATGAACTCGGTCACACCGGTCTCTTGTTTTCGGCCCAACCGAATCCTTTCGGTGCAACCAAAGCATACAACTCGGTGCCACGATTTCACTACAGGAAAGAAAATTTGCCACTTGTTCCTGCATTACTTTTGATCCAGCTCCACTCACTGAATCTTATCCTCTAACAGCATCACATTTAACTTGTTGCTTTGTTCTGTGACTCAAGGACCAAACCCATTCACGAGAAATTCCAGAAGACCCTTCTTAGAAATTGATGTCAAAGGGGGAGAGAGAGATCACATCAAAGCTTAATCATATCTCTAGGGGGAGAGAATACTCAAGGAGAGAGTAATCTTCAAGGATCCCAAATGCTTGGTGTTCAAAATGAGAGATGTTACATGTCTTCTAGAGGGGAAAGACATGTTCATATGTGCTTATTTGCATTAGCTCTGTTCACTCGTTTCTTTGAGCTCTGTTTTTCTGTTCCCTATCTTCTCCCATTATCCCATTCTAGATTCAGGGGGAGCAAGACATCTAAGGGAAAGAAATTCTTTGTATTCTTTGCACATCTTTACCTTTGTGGACATGTCTATATCCAATGTGGTACTTAGTACTCACTCTCTACATGTCATCCCAGTCTTGGTACTCTTGTGGTTTCCTTTGTTTGCTCTGGCTAGTAGGTGCATCTGTGTTATCTAACCTTGTTTACGCAGGTTCACTCCATCCTAAGCCAACTCAAGACCACAAGGTAAGTATATGCATCACAGTCGTGTGTATGAGGAATTCTTGTTGATGTACATACTGTTTGCAAGAAGGACTCATGATAATGTAGGTACATTTCCCCACATCCTTTGCCCTGATGCATATAGCCAAGATACATGTAACACATTGCCTACTCTGTCATGGTTATGCATTCACATGCTTCTATACTCCATATTCACTTGATTGCATACATGTAGGGGGAGCCTATGCATGTTACATGTCTGTCCAAAGCTTTACTTTCTATTCTCTATATCTTTATCTAAAGCTTTGATGTATGTTGTCATCAATTACCAAAAAGGGGGAGATTGAAAGCACAAGTGCTCCCTGGGTTATTTTGGTAATTAATGTCAACATATCTCTTGTTGGACTAACACTTTTACCTAGTATGTTTTAGATAAGTTCAACAATGAAGTGGCATGGACTAGAGGATGTGGAACACCTTCAAAATGCTAAGAACAAAAGGATTGGATCAAGCACAAAGCTCAAGACTCTACATTTTCTATTTTAGTGGTCCAAGATCACATTGGGTCTATAGAAAAAGCCAATACTATCAAGGAGGGATGTGTGTTGCTTAATGGCTTGCTTGCTCAAAGTGCTTAGTGATATGCACCGAAGCCCTCAACTACCTTCTCACATCCACATATGACCTAAACCATAAGTCCAACTCGGCCCCGCCGATTCTCTTCATCCGGCGCCACCGAGTTCAGATGTCATAGCCACTGCCACAAACCCTAGGCAAATCGGTCTCATCGATAGGGATCTCGGTCTCACTGAGATGGGATTGTAATCTCTCTGTGTATGTCCATTACCAAAATCGGTCTCACCGAGTTTGTGTAACCGGTCCTATCGAGATTGCAATGTAAACTCTCTGGTTCCTTTTCTTAACATTTCGGTGTCACCGAGATGAGAGAATCGGTCCCACCGAGTTTGCCTGACCAACTCTCTGGTTAGCTTATGACCAAAATTGGTCCCACCGAGTTTGTGTAATCGTTCTCACCGAGATTATGTTATGCCCTAACCCTAACCATATCGGTCCTACCGAGTTGCATGTCAGTCCCACCGAAAATCCTAACGGTCACTAGATTTGCTGAATCGGTTCGACCGAGTTTCTCAATTCGGTCCCACCGAGATTGGCAAGTTGTGTGTAATGGTTATATTTTTTGTGGAGGCTATATATACCCCTCCACCTCCTCTTCATTCATGGAGAGAGCCATCAAAACGAACCTACACTTCCAACTTACATTTTTGAGAGAGAACCACCTACACATGGTTTGAGGCCAAGATATTCCATTCCTACCATATGAATCTTGATCTCTAGCCTTCCCCAAGTTGCTTTCGACTCAAATCTTATTTCCACCAAATCAAAATCCTGTGAGAGAGAGAGAGAGAGAGTTGAGTGTTGGGGAGACTATCATTTGAAGCACAAGAGCAAGGAGTTCATCATCAACACACCATTTGTTACTTCTTGGAGAGTGGTGTCTCCTAGATTGGCTAGGTGTCACTTGGGAGCCTCCGACAAGATTGTGGAGTTGAACCAAGGAGTTTGTAAGGGCAAGGAGATCGCCTACTTTGTGAAGATCTACCGCTAGTGAGGCAAGTCCTTCGTGGGCGACGGCCATGGTGGGATAGACAAGGTTGCTTCTTCGTGGACCCTTCGTGGGTGGAGCCCTTCGTGGACTCGCGCAACCATTACCCTTCATGGGTTGAAGTCTCCATCAACGTGGATGTACAATAGCACCACCTATCGGAACCACGACAAAAACATCTGTGTCTCCAATTGCGTTTGAATTCTCCAATCCCATCCCTTTACATTCTTGCAAGTTGCATGCTTTACTTTCCGCTGCTCATATACTCTTTGCATGCTTGCTTGTTATGTATTGTGATTGTTAAACTTGTGCCAAAACTCCACTTAAACTCAAAGAAATTAAAAACTGCTACTTAGCACCTAGTGTCTAATCACCCCCCTAGACACCTCTTATCGATCCTTTCAATTGGTATCAGAGCCTTGGTCTCCATTGCTTTGGTTAATCACCATTGGAGGAAGATGGATGAGTCTACTTTGGGGAGTCTTAGACATAGAGTGCCTATACTTGATGGAGAGTATTTTCATGAGTGAAAAAATGAGATGCTTGTGATTTTCAATCAATATCATTTGAACAAGTACATTGCTAGCCCTTGTGCACCTCATGTTGATCCTATGCATCCTACCCTTGATGAGTCAATTGACATGATTAGAAATCTTAGAACTGTTAATCTTATCACTAGAGGCTTGCCTAGAAACTTTATTGGAAACTTGCCTACTCTTGAGTGTGCCTACACTATATGGAAATTTCTTGAGGAACGATTTCCGGATTATTCCTTGAAAAATCTAGATGAAATTCTCCATAAGTCTATTGCCTTGAGCAAGATGAATTCCAATGATCCTATGTTTGGTGATTTTCTATTTGAACTTACAAATCTTATGCGTGCCAAAGGAAATGTTGGAATCATTAGCGATATTATTTCTGAAGCTACTAGAATTCATAAAGGAGATCATTGTCAAACTCACTCTAACGATTCACCCTCTCTAGGAATTGATCCACCACATGACGATGTTGAACATGGATACTATGATGAGGATGATGATAGTGACTTTGATCTTGATGATGCAATGAGACACTTTGGTATTATGGCAAATCTTCGGGGGATATATGGCAGGAGGAAAGGAATGGGTTCTTGATAGTGGGTGTACCGATCACATGACCGGGGATAAAGATATGTTTCATGAGCTTGCTGAAAACGATGGTCCTTGAAAGTATGTCACCTTCGGTGACAACTCAAAGGGTAAGGTGGTTGGCCTCGGTAAGGTGGCCATATCACATGATAGCTCCATACAAAATGCTATGCTCGTTGAATCCCTTGGCTACGACTTACTTTCAGTATCTAAACTTGCTGATTTCGGCTTCAATGTCCTATTTACTGAAGTAGATTGCCAAGTGTTTCGTAGAGATAATCATAAAATGGTCTTTATCGGTATACGGAGAGGTGATCTATACATTGTTGACTTCACTAAAAAGGCTCAACCTAGAACTTGCTTTATTGCTAAATCTTCTAAAGGTTGGTTATGGCATAGACGATTAGGACATGTTGGCATGCGAAACCTTGACAAGCTTATTAAAGAAAATCATATCCTTGGCATTAACGATGTCATATTTGATAAGGATAGACTTTGTAGTGCTTGTCAAGCAGGTAAACAGGTTGGAGGAAGGCATCCCGTGAAGAACATCATGACCACAAGGAGGCCACTCGAGCTACTTCACATGGATCTTTTTGGCAAGAGTCTCGGTGGAAATTCTTTTGGTCTAGTTATAGTTGATGATTTTTCAAGATTTACGTGGGTGTTCTTTCTCGATGATAAATCGCAGGTCCAAAAGATCTTCAAAAACTTCGCTAGGAAGGCCCAAAATCAATTTGAAGTGAAGATCAAGAAGGTTCGCTGCAACAACAGAATGGAGTTCAAGAACGCAAATGTGGACACCTTTCTTGACGAAGAAGGGATTTCACATGAGTTCTCAGCTACGTACACACCTCAACAAAATGGAGTTGTTGAGAGGAAGAACCGGACGCTCATCGAAATGGCAAGAACGATGCTTGATGAGTACAAGACGCCAAAGCACTTTTGGGCACAAGCGGTTGAGACAGCTTGTCATGCAACAAATCGCTTGTATCTTCACAAGCTACTAGGCAAGACGGCATACGAGCTCCTCACCGGTAACAAACCCCAAGTTGGATACTTTCGAGTATTCGGCTCAAAGTGCTACATTCTTGATAAGCATCGTCGTTCTAAATTTGCTCCTAAGTCTCATGAAGGTTTCCTACTTGGTTATGGCTCAAACTCTCACACTTACCGTGTCTACAATAATTTCACCCGAAAGGTTGAAGAGACGGTAGATGTGAAGTTTGATGAATCTAACGGCTCACAAGTAGAGCAATTGCCAATTGATGTAGGAGGCAACGACCCCTCGGAAGTAATCCAAGACTTGTCTATTGGCAAGATTCGTCCAACGGAGGTGAAGGAGAGTACCTCATCCGTCCAAGTGGAAGCTTCTACCTCACGACAAGGTGAACCAAGAGTTGATACGGAAGCATCTACAAGTGGGACAAACCAAGATGAAGAAAACGAGGAAGTACACCAAGAACGTCAACAACCTCCTTCTTCACCACGATAAGAGAATGACAATGCCAATAATGAAGAAGGCCAAGAAGAAGAACAAGATGAAGAAGATGTTCAACCAAGACCCAAGCAAAAGCTTTCATGAGTTAGAGCAAGAATTGCTAAAGACCATCCCGTCGAGCAAATCTACAATGATATCCAAACCGGGAGAATCACTCGCTCTAAAACTCGTTTAGCTAACTTTTGTGAACACTATTCATTCATCTCTAGCATTGAACCCATGAAGGTTGAAGAAGCATTAGAAGATCCGGATTGGATAAACGCCATGCATGAAGAGCTACACAACTTTGAGAGAAATCAAGTTTGGACATTGGTTGAGAAGCCCGACAACAACGACAACATCATCGGTACCAAATGGGTGTTTTGCAACAAGCAAGATGAAGATGGACAAGTAGTTCGCAACAAAGCATGTCTCGTCGCCCAAGGCTACACACAAGTAGAAGGTATGGACTATGGTGAGACATATGCTCCTATTGCTAGACTTGAGTCCATTCGCATCTTACTTGCCTATGCTATTCGCCATGATATCACCTTGTACCAAATGGACATTAAAAGTGCCTTTTTAAATGGTGAAATAGAGGAGGAAGTCTATGTTAAGCAACCTCCCGACTTTGTCAATCCTAAGAAACCTAATCATGTTTACAAACTTCACAAAGCTCTTTATGGTCTTAAACAAGCTCCTAGAGCTTGGTACAAATGCTTGACCAAGTTCCTTATTGAAAAAGGCTTTGAAATTGGAAAATAGATTCTACTCTTTTTACTAAAAGGGTTAATGGAGAACTATTTTTATGCCAAATTTATGTCGATGATATTATATTTGGATCAACTAACCCTCATTTTAGTGAAAAGTTTGGAAAGCTAATGTCGGAGAAGTTTGAGATGTCTATGATGAGTGAACTCAAATTCTTTCTTGGTCTGCAAATCAAGCAAACTAAGGAAGGTACCTTTGTTTCTTAAATGAAGTACACCAAGGACTTATTCAAGAAGTTCAATATGCAAGAATGCAAAGGTATGACTACACCCATGCCTACTAGTGGACATCTTGATTTAAGCAAAGATGGTGAACCAGTTGATCAAAAGGTTTATCGCTCTATGATTGGTTCATTGTTATATCTATGTGCTTCACGTCCTGACATTATGCTAAGTGTGTGCATGTGTGCACGATATCAAGTTGCTCCTAAAGAATGCCATCTTAAGGCTGTGAAAAGGATCGTGAGATACTTAATCCATACACCAAACTTTGGCATTTGGTATCCAAAGAGGGCCTCTTTCAATCTTGTTGGCTACTCGGACTCGGACTATGCCCGTGACAAGGTTGATAGAAAGTCCACTTCGGGTACTTGTCAATTTCTTGGTAGATCTCTTGTATCTTGGTCTTCCAAGAAACAAAACTCAGTATCCTTATCCACCGCCGAAGCGGAGTACATTGCCGCTGGTTCATGTTGTGCTTAATTACTTTGGATGACCCAAACTCTTAAAGATTATGGGGTATATGTGAAACATGTTGAGGGAGTCCTGGATAAGGGGGTATCCGGACAGCCGGACTGTACACATCGTCCGGACTATAGAAGCGTCAACATACAAGACTCAAGACTTCGGCTCGTGTCCGTATGGGACTCTCCTTTACGTGGAAGACAAGATTGGCGATCCGGATATTGTTTTTCCTTCCTTGTAACCGACTCCATGTAAACCCTAGATCTCTCCGATGTCTATATAAACTGGAGAGGATGGTCCTTAGAAGGCCGATCACAATTACAATCATACCATCATAGGCTAGCTCTTAGGGTTTAGCCTCTACGATCTCGTGGTAGATCTACTCTTGTACTACTCATATCTTCAATATTAATCAAGCAGGAAGTAGGGTTTTACCTCCATCGAGAGGGCCTGAACCTGGGTAAACATTGTGTCCCTTGCTTCCTGTTACCATCAGCCTAAGACGCACAGATCAGGACCCCCTACCCGAGATCCGCCGGTTTTGACACCGACACATGTTCCATTACTTTGTGACAATGAAAGTGCTATCAAGATTGCTCTCAATCCCGTGCAACATTCTCGAACTAAGCATATTGAAGTTCGTCATCATTTCATTCGAGATCTTGTTGCCAAAGGGGACATTAATCTTAAGCATGTTCGCACCGAAAAGCAATTAGCGGATATTTTCACCAAACCACTTGATGAGAAAGTGTTTTGCAGGTTAAGAGGTGAATTGAACATCATTGATGCTTCAAACCTGGAGTAGGAACTCCATTTGATACATGCAAGACATGAGCCTATGACTAATCCTTGATATTTCTCTTATGATAACAATCTTATGTCTTGGATATATTTGCACCTTGCATGTTATCTAACCCTTGTAGGCACTTGGATGAATCTATGTCTATGAGATTGCAACTCACTCACATCTTGAGCAATCTCTACATAACCAAGTCTCTACACAATGGTGGTTGAAGACAAGGAAGCACGAAACCATTCACACATATCCTTTGACAAATTCTATGTTGAGTTTCATGATTATCATTGGATACACAAGTGCTCTTCCTTGCAAAAACTAACCCATGTAGGTAGATGAACTCAAATTCCAAAGTGGTGCTCCCAACTCTTGATGAGCTACATCAACCTTGAGCAACCCACACAAGTTCAACTACATGATCACGATCAATACCACCACCCAAGGTATGTTATTCCATCTTAGAGAAGCTTTACTCCAAGACATGAGTCAAAGCGCCTCAATAAGATGAGAATACATCAAAATGCTTAAACGAAAAATGGTAACCCCATTTTGCACTTAAACGATGAGTATGACCCATGATCAAGTGATCTCACTTGACTCCTAAGTCAATATACTCTAACATAGGTGACTTTGTCGCCGGCCAATTCTAGATGAAGTTCTCTTGCGTTCCTTTCTGTGCTCTTGCATTTTGTCTCATGCATATTTGTTTCCCCTTTCAAAAAAACTTCAACTAGATTACTTTTAAGTTTCTTCTCTTTTATTTTCTGTTCTGCATTCCCTTCATCCAATTCATTGCAAATCCTTCAGTTAATTCCTTGCAAATCCTTGTAAGATCTTACTTGTCTAGTGAGCTGAGGTGAAAAGTGTTTTCTCTGTGATGAACTCGGTCACACCGGTCTCTTGTTTTCAGCCCAACCGAATCCTTCCGGTGCAACCGAAGCATACAACTTGGTGCCACCGATTTCACTACAAGAAAGACAATTTGCCACTTGTTCCTGCATTACTTTTGATCTAGCTCCACTCACTGAATCTTGTCCTCTACCAGCATCACATTTAACTTGTTGCTTTGTTTTGTGACTCAAGGACCAAACCCATTCACGACAAATTCCAGAAGACCCTTCTTGGAAATTGATGTCAAAGGGAGAGAGAGAGATCACATCAAAGCTTAATCATATCTCTAGGCGGAGAGAATACTCAAGGAGAGAGTAATCTTCAAGGATCCCAGCTGTTTGGTGTTCAAGAGGAGAGATGTTACATGTCTTCTAGAGGGGAAATACATGTTCATATGTGCTTATTTGCATTAGCTCTGTTCACTCGTTTCTTTGAGCTCTGTTTTTCTGTTCCCTATCTTCTCCCAGTATCCCATTCTAGATTTAGGGGGAGCAAGCCATCTAAGGGAAATAAATTCTTTGTATTATTTGCACATCTTTACCTTTGGGGACATGTCTATATCCAATGTGGTACTTAGTACTCACTCTCTACATGTCATCCGAATCTTGGTACTCTTGTGGTTTCCTTTGTTTGCTCTGGCTAGTAGGTGCATCTGTATTATCTAACCTTGTTTACGCAGGTTCACTCCATCCTAAGCCAACTCAAGACCACAAGGTAAGTATATGCATCACAGTCATGTGTATGAGGAATTCTTGCTGATGTACATACTGTTTGCAAGAAGGACTCATGAGCATGAAGGTACATTTCCCATATTCACATCCTTTGCTCTGACGCATATAGCCAAGATACATGTAACACATTGCCTACTCTGTCATGGTTATGCATTCACATGCTTCTATACTCCATATTCACTTGATTGCATACATGTAGGGGGAGCCTATGCATGTTACATGTCTGTCCAAAGCTTTACTTGCTATTATCTATATCTTTATCTAAAGCTGTGATGTATGTTGTCATCAATTACCAAAAAGGGGGAGATTGAAAGCACAAGTGCTCCCTGGGTGATTTTGGTAATTAATGTCAACATATCTCTTGTTGGACTAACACTTTTACCTAGTATGTTTCAGATAAGTTCAACAATGAAGTGGCATGGACTAGAGGATGTGGAACCCCTTCAAAATTCTAAGGACAAAAGGATTGGCTCAAGCTCAAAGCTCAAGACTCTACATTTTCTATTTTAGTGGTCCAAGATCACATTGAGTCTATAGGAATAGCCAATACTATCAAGGAGGGATGAGGTGTTGCTTAATGGCTTGCTTGCTCAAAGTGCTTAGTGATATGCTCCGAAGCCCTCAACTACCTTCTCACATCCACATATGACCTAAACCAAAAGTCCAACTCGGCCCCACCGATTCTCTTCATCCGGCGCCACCGAGTTCAGATGTCATAGCCACTGCCACAAACCCTAGGCAAATCGGTCTCACCGATAGGGATCTCGGCCTCACCGAGATGGGATTGTAATCTCTCTGCGTATGTCCATTACCAAAATCGGTCTCACCGAGTTTGTGTAACCAGTCCTACTGAGATTGCAATGTAAACTCTCTGGTTCCTTTTCTTAACATTTCGGTGTCACCGAGATGAGAGAATCAGTCCCACCGAGTTTGCCTGGCCAACTCTCTGGTTAGCTTATTACCAAAATCAGTCCCACCGAGTTTGTGTAATCGGTCTCACCGGGATTACGTTATGCCCTAACCCTAACCATATCGGTCCTACCGAGTTGCATGTCGGTCCCACCAAAAATCCTAACGGTCACTAGATTTGCTGAATCGGTCCGACCGAGTTTCTCAATTTGGTCCCACCGAGATTGGCAAGTTGTGTGTAACGGTTAGATTTTGTGTGGAGGCTATATATACCCCTCCACCTCCTCTTCATTCATGGAGAGAGCCATTAGAACGAACCTACACTTCCAACTTACATTTTCTGAGAGAGAACCACCTACACTTGTGTTGAGGCCAAGATATTCCATTCCTACCATATGAATCTTGATCTCTAGCCTTCCCCAAGTTGCTTTCCACTAAAATCTTCTTTCCACCAAATCCAAATCCTGTGAGAGAGAGTTGAGTGTTGGCGAGACTATCATTTGAAGCACAAGAGCAAGGAGTTCATCATCAACACACCATTTGTTACTTCTTGGAGAGTGGTGTCTCCTAGATTGGCTAGGTGTCACTTGGGAGCCTCCGACAAGATTGTGGAGTTGAACCAAGGAGTTTGTAAGGGCAAGGAGATCGCCTACTTCGTGAAGATCTACCGCTAGTGAGGCAAGTCCTTCGCGGGCGACGGCCATGGTGGGATAGACAAGGTTGCTTCTTCGTGGACCCTTCGTGGGTGGAGCCCTCCATGGACTCGCGCAGCCGTTACCCTTTGTGGGTTGAAGTCTCCATCAACGTGGATGTACGATAGCACCACCTATCGGAACCACGACAAAAACATCCGTGTCTCCAATTGCATTTGAATTCTCCAATCCCTACATTCTTGCAAGTTGCATGCTTTACTTTCCGCTGCTCATATACTCTTTGCATGCTTGCTTGTTATGTATTGTGATTGTTAAACTTGTGCCAAAACTCCACTTAAACTCAAAGAAATTAAAAACTGCTACTTCCAGGCACGGGTTCCCGAGGGAGGCCCAGAGGTTTCACTTCTGGTCCAACGAGACCATGATCACGAGCTCGGTAGGACGAATGTCATCGCCGAGCCCACCACTGCGTCATGGCCAGGACCTTTGCAGGAGAAGACCACCTTTCGTTAGGATAAGATGTACTTCATGTCCCCTTTCAAAATTGGCCATTGCGGGATCCCTTCCCACCTGTGCAATAAGGGAAGAGGACCAAGGCCACTATAAATAGGGACTAGCCTCCACCGGAGAGGGGGAGGGATCCATCCTCATCACTAGAGCCCTCGCGAGGCTGCTAACCCACTGTATTAGTTCATCCACCACTTCCTCGTGAGGCCAATCTACCAAAAGCAAGAGTAGGGTCTCACACCGCAAGGTGGCCTGAACCTGGGTAAATCTCTGTGTTATTTCCTTCTCAGCAATCATGTGCGCACGGTGGGATCGAGCCTTGGGTGTAGCGAGCAAAGCGTCCTGGTTAAGCGAGGTTCTTCAAACATGCCCCAGAGTTTGAATCTTACTGGGTTTGCAGATCCCCGATTCCGACATTTGGCACGCCGGGTAGGGGCATGTCGAAGCTCCGTCCCTTCATCAACCACGCTCAGTTCTCGCTTCGCCGTGCCCATGGCTCAAGCTCGTCATGTCCGCGTCGAGCACCGGGCCGCTCGCGTTTCTTAGACGGCCCCGGTAAGCCGCGGCGCCCCTCATCGCTCCGCTTCCCCGCTGGTCAACACCGCCACTGACCCTAGCACTCACAAGCAGCAGGATTCTTTGCTGCCTCCTTCTGTGCCGCGTGACGGCCACACCGCCACGCCTTCGTTCACCCCTGTCATGATGTCGTCTTCCCATGATCACGGCAGGTCGACAAACGCGCAGGCTGCGCTTCTGATGGTGCAGGAACTGTTGTGCTACCACCCTGCCAACGAGGGCTACGACGCATGGCTGGGTCGCATCACCGAGCTCCTCAACGCCGCCGGCAAGGCCCGGCACCCTCCTATTCGCTCCGTCCTCCAATGTCCCATGCGGGCAAAGTGGCACATGGCGCTCCTCCACCTCCGCCTCGATGTAGTGCCGGCGTTGATCCAGGGCCCGATGCGCGTCAGTATGACCCGCCGCGCGTGGCCCTGGCTCTAGTGCGGGACGAGGCCAGCTGTCAGGTGGTAAGCAGCCGCAGTACGACCTGTGTCCGCTCCCCGCGCCACCGCGCCAACGTCAGGACTGACCCGTGCTGGAAGCCGCCCCGCCTGGGTGTCAAGACCATGCCCCTCTTGCACGGGTCGTGCCTGTGAGTGCCGCGGGCTTCCCTGCCTTCTTTCGTGAGCTACGCCGCGTCGTCTGGCCGATCAAGTTCAAGCTCGACCTGCCCCCGTGCTATGATGGCACCCATGACCCCGCGGAGTTCCTCTAGGTCTACGCGCTGAGTATCGAAGCGGTGCACAGCGACAACAAGGTCATGGCGAATTGGTCCCCATGGCCCTCAAGGATGGCGTGTGTTCCTGGATCATGAACCTCGCTGAGGGATCCATCTCCGCATGGGACGAGCTCCCCGAGCGTTTCATCTCCAACTTCCAAGGGACCCGCGACCACGCCCTCACCGTCAATGATCTGTGGCGTGTGAAGCAGCAGCCAGGAAAGACCCTCCACTACTAGGGAAATGCTTATACACAGGAGCTCACCAGTAGCGCTTGTTCAAGGAAAGCCCTGTTGCTACATAGCAGTAGCGCTTGGGTAGCATGGGCGCTGCTACTATGATCATAGCAGCAACACTGAGCCTATAAAACGCACTACTACTACAATTGACAGACCGTTCTAGGTATGCTAGGGAAGGTGGTAGCGCTCATGTTTAGCAAGCGCTACTACTATGCATCTTAGCAATAGCGCTTTTTCCCCGACCAGCACTACTGATAAGTTCAGTCCCCCCTCCTAGGCCAAAGTTTAGTCCCACCTTGCTCCACGAACATAATTTTTACCACCTTAAATATGGTGCTTCTCAAACCATCACAACCACTTGGTCTTCATTGAACTCTATGTGTAGGATCTGTGGCTGCAATAGGAGTCTTCGTCGGTTCTTAAATCGGGGAAGATTCCTATTGACAATTTAGATTCTACACAAAAAGGTCATTGAAGACCAATGTATTTTTGTTTTTTTACATTCTTAGTCTTATCAGTAGCGCCTTTCTTCAGAAAGCGCTACTGCTAAAATCTGTAGCAGTAGCGCTTTTCTTCAGAAAGCGCTACTGCTAGAGATGTTAGCAGTAGCGCTTTTTAGAGACAAGTGCTACCACTAAGGGCCCTTATCCAAATAACCGGCCTGCACGCGTCCTCTCACTCTCCCCCGCACACTCTCGTCCGTCGCCTGCCGCCTCCGTCACCCTCGCCGCCATCGCCGCCGCCATCGCCGTCCTCCTCCTCCACCCCAAGGTCGATCCCTCCCTCCTCCTCCTCCTCCTCCTCCCTCTCCGGCATCGGCGGCTCCCTCTTCCTCCTCCCTCTTTGCTGGCAGCCCCCTTCTCCTCCTCCCTCTCTAGCGGCACCCTCCTTCTCCTCCTCCTCCCTCCTCCCTCTCCTGCTCTCTCCTCCTCCTCCCTCCTCCTCCCTCCTCTCTCCCCCTCCCCCTCCAGCTCTCTCCTCCTCCTCCTTCCCCTCCTCCTGGCCTCCTCCCACATTCCTCCTCCCCCTTTTCGTAAATAGGTTTTAGTTTTTGTTAAATGTAGGTTTTTGTTTTTAGTAGATTTGAATAGAATAATTTGAATAAGTAAATGTAGGTCTTTTGAATAGAATAGGAAATTATAAGTAAATGTAGGTCTTTTGAATAGAATAGGAAATTTTTAGAAAATTTGAATAGAATAGGAAATTATAAGTAAATTTGAATAGAATAATTAAATGTAGCTTATGGAGTTTCACTAAGTCCAAAGATGACGATAATAATGTTTTTGTTTATATTTTGTTTTTGCAGAAATCAAGGAGCCCCTGCATCATCCCCGCCGTCGTCCCCGTAACCGACCCCCTCCGACCTTGATCGAGGTGAGACCAGCCACCCCATGTTGTTAATTTAATTTAGGTGTTTTAGGTGTTTAATCTTAGAATAATGTAGTATGAAACCCTGCTTATTGAATGCTTAAATTGAAAAACTACTCCATCAATTTTGAATGCTCATATGATGTAGATATAAACATGTATATCTTGTGTTGCTCAAATAGGATATGTGCTTGCCCAAGTGGCTGGTCGTGTTTGTAGGTTACACCTTCGAGTGGCCTATGTTTTGCTGGAGTGTTGATTAATTTCCATTCCGGCAAATTTCAGGCGCTCGATATGTCCTTTTTTAGCAAAGGTCATGCCGGATTTTTCGGTGAATTCTGGCATGACTTATGCTAGAATATGTAGGAAATATCGAGTGGCCTGGATTTTCTAGAAAAATAATTAAACTATATTTCTGGTTGACTTTAAGTCTGTCGAGGCTCCACCACATATGAGAGGACGAAGAATCCCGACTATTGTCGTGGGGTAATTTCTCCTTCTTGTCCGGGTGCTAGACCTTTGTTATGCACTAGGGGAAGGAGGAGTAACAACCATCACCGACGGTCGCAAATGTCAGAGAGGAATCAGCGAGGGAGAGTCTCCACCACATATGAGAGGACGAAGAATCCCGACTGTTGTCGTGGGGGTAGCTTCTCCTTCATTCCCGTGTGCTAGACAATTTGGTCTAATGCACTCGGGAACGAAAGGAGGAGCTACCATCACCGACGGTCGAATATATACAGCACATGAGCTGAGAGTTTTCAAGAAAAGACTCGATAGACCGATAGTCAACCCATGATGAATAATAATGATCTAATTTAGTTTTTGTAGAACATATATTTAATTGTACAAGTTTAATCTTTGAATTATGAACATAGGAAATGTCGTCGGACGAAGAAGGTCCCGAGGAGTGCTCCTGGTGCGGCGACAACCGGGGTTTCTGCGACAGGCCTCACTTGGTAGAAGGTCGGTGCTTCAGCATTAAGCTCGAGGAGGCCTTCGATTGTGATATGGTAAGCTACGACGCAAAGTGTTTTTTTCGTAATTAAGCTCGACTTCTACTACTTCAACGTGTAATTTTCGTCTTTTACAATTCGACTAGATTATCCCATGCCATGCAAGACACTATGTCTTGGAGAGGATGGGTTTTGAAGATCATGAGAGGAAGGAAACAAAGAAAATTACCCTAAGGACCCATCATGGTATGGATTTTGAGCTAAATCTATACAATTCTGAGAGCGTATGCCATTTTGGTTGCCTAGGTTGGGAAGCACTTTGCAAGATGTATGATTTTCAAGAGGGTATGTTTGTCACGATGGATCTTGGTGATCCTGACATCGAGGTAGTCAATTTGGACATTTGGGTCCTTGTTGATACGCTTCCAATTCTACCACTATGTGAGTTTCTCAAACATAGTTATTAAGTAATTTATATTGTTTATTTCAAAATAGTTGACAGCTTATTTCCATTGATAGCTTATTTTGATTCTTCAAAGAATGTGCGGAAGATGGTAGATAGAAACTACTACACCAATGGCTCTGAGTTAACTTATTAGGAGAAAAATCATCTGGTCGCATGTTGTACTGACCTTGAGAATTACAATGCCTATTATCAAACTCCTCCACATTATGGCCAATACGTGCCACTAGTGCATGTGTTGAACAACTATAACTTCCATGGATATACCTTGGTAAGATTTTTTACTATTACGACATCTGTGCATCTTTTGCATACTTCTAAAACTAAACTACATTGCTAACTACAAAGTTATTACTATGTTTTTCAACAGAAAATCCCGATGGATTGTGTGCCTCATTTGATGTATCAGAATGGTCACCTTGATGTTTTGAACATACAGCCAGGTCATCCTAAGAGTCTCACCTGTCCATATCGGATTTCTAAAACCGGTGAATGCATGGTAATCAAAGAATGGAAAAAATGTATGGACAATCGTAAGGGGTTCTTGGAAGCAAGATTGTGCGAAAGGCAAGAATTGGAGACAGGATAACCTCCATTCTCCATAATGGAGAGTCAGGGGCTATCTTTTTAATGCTATTTTACCTAGGAGAAGGTAGTAGTAGGTCCTAGCTAATACTCATGATCATGTGCTAAGAACAACTAAGTAGGATTGGTTAGATGACTATGATGATGATGTGGTATCGAGTAGAAGTTGTATGATCAACGATGATGAGTATGACTTGTTATTATGATATCAATGATGAGTTATTTATTATTATGATCGATGATGCATGATTGTAAGTTGTTATATGAGCATGATGAGTTATATATATATATATATATATATATATATATATATATATATATATATATCAGTAGGTGAAATGAACATGGATTAGATTCAAGTGGAGGCAACATGTGGTGCACATCAAAAGTACTACTAATCCAAACTAGATCAAGTTTGGATTAGTAGTACTTTCGACATGCACCACATGTTGCCTCCACTTGAATCTAGCTACTCCACGTTCATTTCACCCAATGTTATATATAATAACTAATCATGGTCATAAAATCATATGATGAAAGTACTGTATATAAAACCATAACAAAAATAAGCTGTATTTTTAAAAATACAGAAAAAGTTAGCAGCAACGCTTTTCAGAAGAAGCGCTACTGCTACTTAGTAATATCAGTAGCGCTTACCATAGGAAAGCACTACTGCTAACTAGATATAGCAGTAGCGCGTCCGTCCAGTGCTACTGCTACTAGTTAGCTGTAGTGCCGTCGTGGTAGATCTTGCACAAGCGCTACTACTAGCTCAAAAACAAGCGTTACTACTAGGGTTTTCCCTAGTAGTGCTCCGGAAGTACATGCAGCGCTTCAACCAAGTCAGCCTCAAGGTCATGAAGGCATCCGACGAGGCCATCATCTCCACATTTATAGAGGGCATAACCGACATAAAGATGAGCGAGGAGCTCGCCATGCATGATGACCTTTGCTCAGCCCTGGAGCTGTTCAACTTGGCTGACAAGTGCACGAGGGCTGAAGAAGGCCTCCTCTCCCTCCTCAAGCACCCTGAGGCCAATCCCGAAGACAAGAAGGCCAAGGCCAAGGAGGCGAAGTGCAAGGGCCTCGCCGTGCTAGCAGCGGAGCCTGAGCAGAAGCGCGTTGTGATCGTGATGAACCGGCCAAGGACAACCGCCCGTACTGCGTCTTCCACAACATCCACACCCACAACACCAACGACTGCCAGGACCTCAGGGCGATCCATGACGAGCACCTGGGCCGCCGCCCCGAGCGCAACGACCGAGGCTACGATCATGGAGGAGGCCGCTGGGACAGCCGTGACCCCCGTCAAGACTGGTGCGACCAGCCGCATGAGAACCACTACTGCGATGAGCCTCGTGAGGGCCCATGGCATGACCAGCCTCATGAGGCCCATCCCCAGGGAAGCATCGACCTTCCTCTGCTGCCGCCGCCACCAAGAAGGAACAATGACAACCAATGGGATGATGGGGCTGGGGGATTACAAGAGCCTCACGCGATCGCCTGCATCCTCGGCGGTGCCCAGGCACCCGCCTCACACCGCGTCTGGATACGTCTCCAACGTATTTTTGATTTTTCCATGCTATTATATTACCCGTTTTGGATGTTTATGGGATTTACTTTACACTTCTATATCATTTTTTGGGACTAACCTACTAACCGGAGGCCCAACCCGAATTGTTTTTTTTTTCCTATTTCAGTGTTTCGAAGAAAAGGAATATCAAACGGAGTCCAAACGGAATGAAACCTTCGGGAGCGATCTTTTTGGAACAAACGTGATCCAGGGGACTTGGAGTGGACATCAAGCAACAGAGGAGGCGGCCATAAGGGTGCCCGGCGTGCCCCCTACAGGTGGGCACGCCCCCCACCCTCATGGGCCCCTCGAGCGTCCACCGACCTACTTCTTCCTCCTATATATACCCACATACCCTGAAACCATCGAAGAGCACCACGAAAAACTATTTCCACCGCCGTAACCTTCTGTATCCGTGAGATCCCATCTTGGAGCCTTCACCAGTGCTCTGCCGGAGGGGGAATCGACCATGGAGGGCTTCTACATCAACACCATAGCCCTTCCGATGAGTTTTGAGTAGTTTACCACAGACCTTCGGGTCCATAGTTATTAGCTAGATGGCTTCTTATCTCTCTTTGAATCTCAATACGAAGTTCTCCTTGATCTTCTTGGAGATCTATTCGATGTAACTCTTTTTGCGGTGTGTTTGTCGAGATCCGATGAATTGTGGGTTTATGATCAAGTTTATCTATGAGAAATATTTGAATCTCCTCTGAATTCTTTTATGTGTGATTAAGTTATCTTTGCAAGTCTCTTCAAATTATAAGTTTGGTTTGGCCTACTAGATTGATCTTTCTTGCAATGGGAGAAGTGCTTAGCTTTGGGTTCAATCTTGCGGTGTCCTTTCCCAGTGACAGCAGGGGCAGCAAGGAACGTATTGTATTGTTGCCATCGAGGATGAAAAGATGGGTTTTATATCATACTGCATGAGTTTATCCCTCTACATCATGTCATCTTCTTAATGCGTTACTCTGTTCTTTATGAACTTAATACTCTAGATGCATGCTGGATAGCGGTCGATGTGTGGAGTAATAGTAGTAGATGCAGGCAGGAGTCGGTCTACTTGTCATGGGCGTTGATGCCTATATACATGATCATGCCTAGATAATCTCATAATTATTCGCTTTCTATCAATTGCTCAACAGTAATTTGTTCACCCACCGTAATACTTATGCTTCTTGAGAGAAGCCACTAGTGAAACCTATGGCCCCCGGGTCTATTTTCCATCATATAAGATTTCAATCTACTTTTATTTGCATCTTTACTTTTCCAATCTATATCATAAAAATACCAAAAATATATTTATCTTATCATATTATCTCTATCAGATCTCACTTTCGCAAGTGGACGTGAAGGGATTGACAACCCCTTTATTGCGTTGGTTGCAAGTTCTTGTTTGTTTGTGTAGGTGCGTGGGACTTCTGAGGAGCCTCCTACTGGACTGATACCTTGGTTCTCAAAAACTGAGGGAAATACTTATGCTACTTTACTGCATCACCCTTTCCTCTTCAAGGAAAACCAACGCAAGCTCAAGACATAGCAAGAAGGATTGTCGAACCCAACAAGGAGCAGAAGGAAATGACAAGCGGTTTTCAGTAAGGTATTCTCTGCAAGCACTGAAATAGCAGGTAACAAATAGTTTTCTGATGAGATAATTTGTAACGGGTAATAAGCAATGAAAGTAAATAAAGTGCAGCAAGGTGGCCCAATCCTTTTTGTAGCAAAGGACAAGCCTGGACAATTTCTTATATGAGGAAAAGCGCTCCCGAGGACACATGTGAATTATCGTCAAGCTAGTTTTCATCACGCTCATATGGTTCGCGTTCGTTACTTTGATAATTTGATATGTGGGTGGACCGGTGCTTGGGTGCTGCCCTTACTTGGACAAGCATCCCACTTATGACTAACCCCTATTGCAAGCATCCGCAACTACAAAAGAAGTTTTAAGGTAAACCTAACCATAGCATGAAACATATGGATCCAAATCAGCCCCTTACGAAGCAACGTATAAACTAGGGTTTAAGCTTATGTCACTCTAGCAACCCATCATCTACTTATTACTTCCTAATGCCTTCCTCTAGGCCCAAACAATGGTGAAGTGTCATGTAGTCGACGTTCACATAACACCACTAGAGGAAAGACAACATACATCTCATCAAAATATCGAACGAATACCAAATTCACATGACTACTTATAGCAAGACTTCTCCCATGTCCTCAGGAACAAATGTAACAACTCGCAAATCATATTCATGTTCATAATCAGAGGGTATTAATATGCATAATGGATCTGAACATATGATCTTTCACCAAATAAACCAACTAGCATCAACTACAGGGAGTAATCAACACTACTAGCAACCCACAGGTACCAATCTGAGCTTAGAGACAAGATTGGATACAAGAGATGAACTAGGGTTTGAGAGGAGATGGTGCTGGTGAATATGTTGATGGATATTGATACCCCCCGATTAGAGGATCGTTGGTGATGACGATGGTGATGATTTCCCCCTCCCGGAGGGAAGTTTCCCCGGCAGAACAGCTCCGCCGGAGCCCTCGATTGGTTCCGTCAAGGTTCCGCCTCGTGGTGGCAGAGTTTCATCCCGTAAGCTTGCTTATGATTTTTTCCAGGGTAAGAGACATCATATAGCAGAAGATGGGCACCGGAGGGCCACCAGGGGGCCTACAAGGCAGGGGGCGCGCCCAGTAGGGGTGGGTGCGGCCCCACCCTCGTAGCGAGGGTGTGGGCCCCCTCTGGTACTTCTTTCGCTCAATAATTCTTATTAATTCCAAAAATGACTTTTGTGGAGTTTCAGGACTTTTGGAGCTGTGCAGAATAGGTTTCCAATATTTGCTCCTTTTCCAGCCCAGGATCCCAGCTGCCGGCATTCTCCCTCTTCATGATAAACCTTGTAAAATAAGAGAGAATAGCCATAAGTATTGTGACATAACATGTAATAATAGCCCATAATGCAATAAATATTGATATAAAAGCATGATGCAAAATGGACGTATCAACTCCCCCAAGCTTAGACCTCGCTTGTCCTCAAGCGGAAGCCGAAATCGAAATGTATGTCCACATGTTTAGAGATAGAGGTGTCGATAAAAATAAAATACGAACATGAGGGCATCATGATCATTCTTATAACAACAACAACAACAATATATATATATATATATATATATATATATATAGACGGTCTATTCTGCTAATATTAGCAGAATAACTATTATGTACATCACTTCCGCACTGCACGCTGAACGCAAGTGCACGTCATTCTTTGAACCAAGTGTGCTGCAGTACTCACACGAGTGAACTTCTCGTCGGAAAAAACTGAACGCGTTATTTTTTCGGTACTGTTTTCGCTCTAATTTTTAACCGTTTATCGGAATGAGGCGTGTAATAGACCGTTGAAAAGCTATGTATTAGGCGCAACTTCGACATGTTGAACACTTCTCGAGATTCCACACGGTTTAAGTGCAGTTTTGAAAATGGTGCGGCCCATGACGATTGGATGCGAGTGTTTTTTCGCGATTTCTTCTAAACCGCTCGTCGGAATGAAGCAAACGATACGCCGTTGGATAAATATCATCGAGGCGCATCTTTTTCATATATAATTTTTTCTCTAATTCCTTACTGTTTAAGAGCAGTTTGAAATTTACTAAATCGCGGAATTTTGTTTTTCAAAATTTTCAAATTCTCGGTACTGTTTTCGCTCCAGTTTTGAACCGTTTGTCGAAAAGAGGCGTGTGATACGCCGTTGGAAAGCTACGAATGAGGTGTAACTTTCATATGTTGAAATATTTTTGAAATTCCTCACGGTTTTGAGTTAATTTTGAAAATCGTGTGGCGGACGACGAGTGGCAGCGGCCGTTTTTGGCAAAAAATTTACAAACCGCTAGCCGGAATGATTCAATTGATACACCGTTGGAAAGATATCGACGAGGCACAACTTTTTCATGTAGAAAACTCTTTCTAATTGTTTATGGTTTAAGAGGAATTTTGAATTTACCGAAATGCGGGCACTATTTTTTCGCGACCCAAAATCGTCGTACGTACTGCATCAGACAGAAAACCGCACTGCCTTCCGACCAAAAACCGCACTGCATCAGACCGACAAGTGCACTACATGATTTCTTTTTTGTGCGACGTAAATTTTCCCATACGAGTTTTTGTTTTTGTTGTCTTTTTTTCAACTTTCTTTTATGAAGGAGAGTGGACCGCAAAGAAAAGGGCAAGTGAGCTGCAACATAATCAAAGTGAACGGCATTACCATCTTGTTGTTTCACTATTTTGTTGCATTTTCATGCTAGGTGCAAGTGAGCAACATCACTCTCAAACACGAACCACATCTGAGGACCAAACGCACTGCAGGCGTTGCATCAATGTAGTGAACCACTAAGGAGTTTTATGGCGGACCACATGAGAGAACAAAGTGAGCTTCAAAGCACACACATCTATCTAATTGTCTTACACAACCACACACACATACAAATTTTGTACTCTCCACCAGCCGAACTACAAAAAATTCTATGGGCTACACTTTGCACTAAGACAAATCTCCGCAAAGGTGAACCACACCATCACGGTAATGAACTTCAGTTTTGACAATGAAGTGCAGATCTCATCAACAACAAAATTGAGTAACTGGGCATCCCACTGAACTGCATCACTTCATCTTTCCTGCAAAGAGAAAAGTAAAATGAACTTCGAGATCAAAAGAGCACTAGAGTTGTGGATCTGGCAAAATAATGAATTGCAACAGAAACACCCTAGCTTGGACTGCAGTGCAAATCTGAAAACTCAAAATAAATTGAACCCCTTGCTACCCCTAGCCGAACTGCGACAGGGGACCCCCTAAAAAATTAGGCGAGTGGACGAGGGGAGTAAGCGAGTGGACTACACCACCTTGGGAACCACACTGCAGGCATGCATGGAGGAAGGCCAACTGCACGCGCGCACGCACAGACTAAATAAGCAAAACTGGAGCCGAACGCACTGCACTGACACACACACTCTTCCCTGCACAACACACAAATTCAGTGGTAAAAGCACACATGAGCTGCGAACTGCACTGCACATGCATAACCAAAAAATACCAGTCAATGTAATTGTCTTGGTGGCCCGTGATTTAGATGAGCTAGTTGCCTAATGGAATCAGGTGTTCCATTTTAGAAAAAACTGAATGTAGTAACAATATTTGCATTGGAGAAACTTAGTCAATTTGCCCTTCACAGCAATCTGCACTTCACAGCAATTTCTAAGCACACAAAAACTCCAAAACCCGACTGCAAATCCGAAATTACTTGTGTTCAAACACACTTGACTGCAATTTTCTGAACACACAAAACTGCACTGCCCGACGCCCTTCGTCCTGTCACGTCATGGGTACTACACCGACGCCCTAACTGAACCTACAGTGAGGGCAACCTGCACTTCCCGGCATCTGTAGGCGGAGCAGAAGCAGATTGTTGTATCGTTGGGAGATAAGCGGTCAACTCTTACCTCCTCCCCGTCAGGAACCGGCTCCGGCACACAGAGGCCCAGTGCGTCGCCTCCGCCATCACCCGCCGGCGTGGAAAGTTTGGGGCGGAGCCGCCTTGCCGGAGATCAGCCTCAAAAGCAAGAGGCCCACACGCCCGCACCAACCCCCGCCATAAGCACGCTCCTCCGCTGCCGCTCCTCGCTCCCCAAGCTGCGTGGGTGAGGGAGGAGGAGACGGCAGCAACTGAGCTGCATACTGGGAGCACCCGAGCTGCATATGGGGAGGTGGTTGTCGACCAGGATCCATTGGAGGAGGCGCACCGGGGACGGTTGCCGGGCCGGATCCGCCACCGGAGGCTGCACTGGGAGTGGAGGCTTCACCATAGGGGGGGAAGGTGGAGCCAGATCCAGCGCCCTTGGATCGACGCCGTGCGAGTTTGGACGGCCGGGGACCATCGAAATTTGGTGGCAGAGGGGTCCTTGGATCGACGCCGATGTGAGGTCACACCAGGCGGATCCAGTGCCCGCAAGTCAGTGGCCACGCAAGGACCCCGGATTCGAAGCTCGGGCTCCGGCGGCAGGGCGTGGAGGCTTGCAGCAGCAGCAGTTGTGGTGCAGTGGGAAGCGATGGCGCTTGGGCGGCCGACGAGTAATGGATCTCGTCGGATTTGGCTCGGGCGACGCACAGGACCAGGAGGACCTCGCTGGATCTAGCTCGTGTAGGCGCTGGACCCACAGAGGCGCAGCCAGTCATCGGGAACGCCGCGGGGCCACGGGGGCTGCACCGGAGAGGAAAAGTAGGTGGTTCCGGGGGGAGGAGCTGAAGGTGGTTGGGGGTCGTTGGGTCTGTGCTGAGCCGCACGGTTCCACGGCGACGGGGCAGTGAGGAAGGAGGAGGGGTCACTGGTGCACGGCGTCTTGTCCAGCTCTTCTGTGGTGGGAGGTGGGTGGGCGGCTGCGGGAAGGTGGGAGAAGAGGGAGTTGGTGCGTCTGAGGAAGGAGAAGGTGGGGTGTGCAGAATAAGCGTTTTTGTTAGTAGAATAAGGGTCTTAAGGGTGTTATCATAATAGACCCACCCTATATATATTGTCATATGATTTCCTATGCTCGAGTAACAATCTATTCACAATGTCAAGTATGGTTCAGAAACTTCATTGAGAACTAACAAACTATAATCTCAGTCATTGAAGAAATTGCAATTTATCATAACATTGGAAAGAGTGAAGAATAGAGCTTTTCAGCAAGTCCACATACTCAACTATCATATAATGTTCTACAATTGCTGACACTCACGCAATACTTATGGTTCTAGAGTTTTAATCAGACATAGAGAAAGATAGGGGCTTATAATGTTGCCTCCCAATGTTTTCACCTTTGGGTGATGTCAACAATAATAGTTCATGCTAACTTACATCCAATTGGATATATATATATATCAGGATCTTTCCAACACGAGGTGCTTGCCAAATGATAAAATGAAAAAGGGAAAGGTGATGATCACCTTGACTCTTGCATAATGTAAAAGATAAGCCCTTCGCAGAGGGAAGCAGAGGTTGTCATGTGCTTTTAGGGTTGGATGCACAAAACCTTAATGCAAAAGAACGTCACTTTATATTGCCACTTGTGATATGAACCTTTATTATACAGTCCGTCGCTTTTATTACTTCCATATCACACGATCGTATAAAGCTTATTTTCTCCGCACTAATAAGTCATACATATTTAGAGAGCAATTTTTATTGCTTGCAGCATGACAACTTACTTGAAGGATCTTACTCAATTCATAGGTAGGTATGTGATAACCCACAAGTATAGGGGATCACAACAGCTTTCGAGGGTGAAGTACAACCCAAATTTATTGATTCGACACAAGGGGAGCCAAAGAATATTCTTGAGTATTAGGAGTTGAGTTGTCAATTCAACCACACCTGGATAACTTAGTATCTGTAGCAAGGTATTTAGTAGCAAAGTAGTATGATAATAATGGTAATAGTAGCAAAAGTAAAGATAAATGTTTTCGGGTTTTTGTCGCAGTTGTAACAGTACCAACAGAAAAGTAAATAAGCGGAGAACAATATAAGAAAAGCTCGTAGGCAATGGATCAGTGATGGATAATTATGCCGGATGCGATTCCTCATGTAATAGCTATAACATAGGGTGATACAGAACTAGCTCCAATTCATCAATGTAATGTAGGCATGTATTCCGTAAATAGTCATACGTGCTTATGGAAAAGAACTTGCATGACATATTTTGTCCTACCCTCCGGTGGCAGCGGGGTCCTAGCGGAAACTAAGGGATATTAAGGCCTCCTTTTAATAGAGAATCGGACCAAAGCATTAACACATAGTGAATACATGAACTCCTCAAACTACGGTCATCACCGAGAAGTATCCCGATTATTGTCACTTCGGGGTTGTCGGATCATAACACATAATAGGTGATTATAGACTTGCAAGATAGGATCAAGAACACACATATATTCATGAAAACATAATAGGTTCAGATCTGAAATCATGGCACTCGAGCCCTAGTGACAAGCATTAAGCATAGCAAAGTCATAGCAACATCAATCTCAAAACATAGTGGATACTAGGGATCAAACCCTAACAAAACTAACTTGATTACATGGTAAATCTCATCCAACCCATCACCGTCCAACAAGCCTACGATGGAATTACTCACTCACGGCGGTGAGCATCATGGAATTGGTGATGGAGGATGGTTGATGATGACGACGGCGACGAATCCCCCTCTCCGGAGCCCCGAACGGACTCCAGCTCAGCCCTCCCAAGAGAGATTAGGGCTTGGCAGCGGCTCCGTGTCGTAAAACGCGACAAAACTTTCTCTCTGATTTTTTTCTCCGCGAGACGGAATAAATGGAGTTGGAGTTGAGGTCGGTGGAGGTCCAGGGGGCCCACGAGATAGGGGGCGCGCCCTACAGGGGGGCGCCCCCCTGTCTCGTGGACATGCCGTGGGCCCCCTGGTGTATTTGTTTCGCCCAGAAATTCTTATTAATTCCAAAAAGTGCCCCCGTGGATTTTAGGACATTCTGAGAACTTTTCTTTTCTACACAAAAACAACATCATGGCAGTTCTGTTGAAAATAGCGTCAGTCCGGGTTAGTTTCATTCAAATCATGCAAGTTAGAGTCCAAAACAAGGGCAAAAGTGTTTGGAAAAGTAGATACGTTGGAGACGTATGAACTCCCCAAGCTTAAACCTTTGCTTGTCCTCAAGCAATTCAGTTGATAAACTGAAAGTGATAAAGAAAAACTTTTACAAACTCTGTTTGCTCTTGTTCTTGTAAACATGAAAAGCCAGCATTCAAGTTTCAGGAAATATTATGAACTAACCATACTCACAATAACACTTGGGTCTCACAATTACTCATATCAATAGCATAATCAGCTAGCGAGCCATAATAATAAAACTCGGATGACAACACTTTCTCAAAACAATCATAACATGATATAACAAAATGGTATCTCGCTAGCCCTTTCTGAGACCGCAAAACAGAAATGCAGAGCACCTTTAAAGATCAAGGACCGACTAAACATTGTAATTCATGGTAAAAGAGATCCAGTCAAGTCATACCCAATATAAACCAATAGTAATACACGCAAATGATAGTGTGCTCTCCAGCGGGTGCTTTTAATAAGAAGGGTGATGACTCAACATAAAAGTAAATAGATAGGCCCTTCGCAGAGGGAAGCAGGGATTTGTAGAGGTGCGAGAGCTCGATTTTTAAATAGAGATTGAATAACATTTTGAGCGGCATACTTTCACTGTCAACGCAACAACTATGAGATGGTTGTATCTTCCATACTACATGCATTATAGGCAGTTCCCAAACAGAAAGGTAAAGGTTTATACTCCCCCAACCACCAACAAGCATCAATCCATGGCTTGCTCGAAACAACGAATGCCTCCAACTAACAACAGCCCTGGGGGAGTTTTGTTTAATTATTTTGATTTGCTTTGATCTTTTTGGATCATGGGACTGGGCATCCCGGTTACCGGCCCTTTCTCGTGAATGAGGAGTGAAGTCCACTCCTCGTGAGAATAACCCACCTAGCATGGAAGATATAGGCAGCCCTAGTTGTAACATGAGCTGCTTGAGCATACAAAACAGAATTTCATTTGAAGGTTTGGATTTGGCACATACAAATTTACATGGAACGGCAGGTAAATACCGCATATAGGAAGGTATAGTGGACTCATATGGAACAACTTTGGGGTTTAAGGAGTTTGGATGCACAAGCAGTATTCCCGCTTAGTACAGGTGAAGGCTATCAAAAGACTGGGAAGCAACCAACTGAGAGAGCGACAACAGTCATAAACATGCATTAAAACTAATTCACACCGAGTACAAACATGAATAGGATATAATCCACCATGAACATAAATATCGTGAAGGCTATGTTGATTTTGTTTCAACTACATGCGTGAACATGTGCCAAGTCGAGTCACTCAATTCATTCAAAGGAGGATACCATCCCATCATATCACATCATGATCATTCTAATAGCATGTTGGCATGCAAGGTAAACCACTATAACTCATATCTAATCAAGCATGGCACAAGCAACTATAATCTCTAAATGTCATTGCAAATATGTTTACTTCATAATAAGCTGACTCAAGAACGATGAACTCATCATATTTACAAAAACAAGAGAGGTTGAGTTCATACCAGCTTCTCTCATCTCAATAAGTCCATCATATATCGTCATTACTGCGTTTCACTTGCATGACCGAACGATGTGTATAATAATAAGAGTGCACATGCATTGGACTAAGCTGGAATCTGCAAGCATTCAACTCAAAAGAGAATACAATTAATATGGGCTCTGAATTAAATAAACAGTCATGCATATGAGAGCCACTAAGCATTTTCAATATGGTCTTCTCGACCCCCAAAGGAAAGAAAATAAAATAAAACTATTTACCCGGGAAAGCTCCCAACAAGTAAGAAGAAGAACTAGAAATCTTTTTGGGTTTTCATTTTAATTTCTACTACAAGCATGGAAACTAAACTAACTAATTTTTTTTGGTTTTTCTCAAGGTTTATCAAGCACACAAGAAGAAAACTAGAAAAAGGAATTTAAACTAGGATGGATAATACAATGAAAGAGTATGAGCATCAACAACTAGTGTGTGAACATGAATGTAAAGTCGGTGAGAAATACGTACTCCCCCAAGCTTAGGCGTTTGGCCTAAGTTGGTCTAGTAGCAAGGATCGCCTGGCTGATATCCATAAGTGAAACCGGGGTTGTACTACGATGCAGCGGCAACCGCCTCCTGAGTTGCAGCGTGTTGGCGAGCTGCCTCCACTCCCCTCTCGTATTCAGCTGCTTCCTCCCCTGTGACAACATATCTTCCTTTTGCCAGATAATCAAAAACGTAGGGAGCAGGAAGAGTAACAGGGATGACGTCGCGTCTGTCATAGATTAGTCGATAATGGAGGAATTGTTCATTCCTCTCAAGAAAATGATGATTAAACATAGCTTCTTTATCCAAATAAACAGGGGGTAAAATCATATCCCCCTCTCGTGGGGCTATATTAAGATAATTAGCCACACGGGTTGCATAAATTCCTCCAAATAAATTTCCCTTTCTACTATTATTCTGCAACCTTCGTGCAACTATCGCCCCCAAGTTATAACCTTTATAACCTAACACAGCACTCTTGAGGACACATAGATCAAGGACACACATGTGACAAGCTTCATCCTTACCATTAATACATCTACCAATGAAGAGAGCAAAATAATGTATAGTAGGAAGATGGATGCTCCCTATGATAGCTTGTCCTATATCCCTAGATTCTCCCACAGTAATACTAGCAAGAAAATCTCTAAATTCAGATTTGTGAGGATCATTAATATTACCCCACTACGGGAGTTTGCAAGCAGTTGTGAAATCCTCTAAATCCATGGTATAAGATGTATCATAAATATCAAATAGGACACTAGGAGAATTACGCGTACAGTTATATTTAGACCTCCGCACAAAGGAATCAGTCAATTGATAGTACTGAGGACACTTATCTTGTAAGAAGTCCTCCAGCTCAGCATTACACACATACGCGTCAAATTCCTCCTTAAAGCCTGCTCTGACAATAAAATCATCGGATGGCCACTCACAAGCTCGTACATTCGCATTCCTCGGCAATTCAACATCTTGCTCACGTATAGCAATACTGGGCCCTTTCTTCACCGAGGAACCACCTTGGTACATTCTCCTAAGCATATTTCTTTTTCTGAAAATTTCTTAAATTTTAGTAACTTCAAAATAAAAGTGCATAAAACTAAACAAGATTGATAGCAACTACTCCTACAAGTGCCTAGAGCCTATATCATGCATTGGAATTGCTTGGGACCTCAAAAATTTAACATGCAAGCTCAAGAACATGATCACCTATGCAGCAAAAATTTGCAATGAATAAAGCACTAGAACAAAAACTAATTGGACCAATGGAGGAGTCACATACCAAACAACAATCTCCCAAAGCAGTTTTGTGAATGGAGCTTTGAGCTAAGAGATCAAAAATCGCAGCAAAACGAGCTAGAACTCGTGCTTGAGCTGGATGGGGATTTTTTGGGTAGAAGGTCAAGTGTGTGGGTGCTGGCATAAGTGGAGGGGAGCCAACAGGGGCCCACGAGACACGGGGCACGCCCTATAGGGGGGGGCGCCCTCCACTCTCGTGGCCTGGTGCTTACCCCTCCTGCATTGTTTTCAATGCCTAAAATCCTCAAATATTCCAGAAAAAATAATACTAAATTTAGAGGGCATTTGGAGCATTTTTATTTTTGGACTATTTTTTTATGCACGAATAATTCAAAAAACAGACGAATAATACTATTTTTGCTTTATTTAATCTAAATAACCGAAAGTAAAAAGACGGTACAGAAGGTTGTGCCTTCTAGTTTCATCCATCTTGTGATCGTCAAAATGAACCCACTAACAAGGTTGCTCAAGTCTTGTTAACAAACTCATTTTGAATAGCACAGAACCAGAGAAATTTTGAATAACACTAAGTTACCTCAACTGGGATATGAAAATCCCCAACAATAAGAATATCATACTTTTTCTTGACAGTAGGGAGAGGAAATTCAAAACCTCCAAAAATAATAGTTGGAACTTTTTCAATAGAATTGATGCTATGAACTTGAGATTGTTTGCTCGGAAAGTGTACCGTATGCTCATTACCATTAACATGAAAAGTGACATTGCCTTTGTTGCAATCAATAATATCCCCTGCAGTGTTCAAAAAAGTTCTACCAAGGATAATAGACATACTATCGTCCTCGGGAATATCAAGAATAACAAAGTCCGTTAAGATAGTGACATTTGCAACCACAACAGGCACATCCTCACAAATACCGACAGGTATAGCAGTTGATTTATCAGCCATTTGCAAAGATATTTCAGTAGGTGTCAACTTATTCAATTCAACTCTATGATATAAAGAGAGAGGCATAACACTAACACCGGCTCCAAGATCACATAAAGCAGTTCTAACGTAATTTCTTTTAATGGAGCATGGTATAGTCGGTACCCCTAGATCTCCAAGTTTCTTTGGTATTCCACCCTTAAAGGTGTAATTAGCAAGCATGGTGGAAATTTCAGCTTCCGTTATCTTTCTTTTGTTTGTAATTATATCCATCATATACTTAGCATAAGGATTTACTTTCAGCATATCAGTTAAATGCATACGTAAGAAAATAGGTCTAATCATTTCAGCAAAGCGCTCAAAATCATCATCATCCTTTGACTTGGATGGTTTAGGAGGAAAGGGCATGGGTTTCTGAACCCATGGTTCTCTTTCTTTACCGTGCTTCCTAGCAACAAAATCTCTCTTATCATAACGTTGATTCTTTGATTGTGGGTTATCAAGATCAACAACAGGTTCAATCTCTACATCATTGTTTTTGCTAGGTTGAGCATCAACATGAACATTATCATTAACATTATCACTAGGTTCATGTTCATCACCTGATTGTGTTCAGCATCAGAGATAGAAATATGATTGGGATTTTCAGGTGTGTCTACAATAGGATCACTAGAAGCATGCAAAGTCCTATAATTTTTCTTTTCATTTTGGAAGAACCAGGTGCCTCTAAATTATTTCTCTAAGAATCTTGCTCGATTCTCTTAGGGTGGCCTTTAGGATAGAAAGGTTCCTGAGTCATTCTACCAGTTCTAGTAGCCACTCTAACAACAAAGTCATTTTTATTATTTAATTCATCAAGCAAATCATTTTGAGCTTTAAGAACTTGCTCAGCTTGAGTAGCAATCATGGAAGCATATTTGCTAACGAGGTGAAGTTCATCTTTAACTCTAGCCAGATTATCACTTACACATCCTATCTCGAAAGCATTATTATTTAACTCTCTACCAACATAAGCATTAAAACTTTCTTGTCTAGCCATAAAGTCATCAAATTCATCTAAGCATGGGCTATGAAATTTAGTAGAGGGGATTTCAACTTTATCATATCTATAGAGAGAATTTACCTTTACTACCTGTGTCGGGTTATCAAGACAATATGGTTCGTCAACAGGTGGTATATTAAGACCATGTATTTCTTCAATAGGAGGTAGATTCTTAACATCTTCAGCTTTAATACCTTTTTCTTTCATTGATTTCTTTGCCTCTTGCATATCTTCAACACTGAGAAATAAAACACCTCTCTTCTTCGGAGTAGGTTTAGGAATAGGCTCAGGAATTGGCTCAATTGGTTCAGGAATTGGCTTGGGAAGAGTCCAATTATTTTCATTAGTCAACATATTATTCAATAATATTTCAGCTTCATCGACTGTTCTTTCTCTGAAAACACAACCAGCACAACTATCCAAGTAGTCCTTGGAAGCATCGGTTAGTCCATTATAAAAGATATCAAGTATTTCATTTTTCTTAAGAGGATGATCAGGCAAAGCATTAAGTAACCGGAGAAGCCTCCCCCAAGCTTGTGGGAGACTCTCTTCTTTGATTTGCACAAAATTATATATTTCCCGCAAGGCAGCTTGTTTCTTATGAGTAGGGAAATATTTAGCAGAGAAGTAATAAATCATATCCTGGGGACTACGCACACAACCAGGAGCAAGAGAATTATACCAAGTCTTAGCATCATCCTTTAATGAGAATGGAAATATCTTAAGGATATAAAAATAGAGAGACTTCTCATCATGAGTAAACAGGGTAGCTATATCATTCAATTTGGTAAGATGTGCCACAACAGTTTCAGATTCAAGGACATAAAACGGATCAGATTCAACTAGAGTAATAATCTCAGGATCAATAGAGAATCCATAATCCTTATCAGTAACACAGATAGGTGAAGTAGCAAAAGCAGGGTCAGGTTTCATTCTAGCATTAAGAGACTGTTGCTTCCATTTAGCTAATAATTTCTTAAGATCATATCTATCATTGCAAGCAAATATTTCCCTAGCAGCTTCTTCATTCATAACGTAACCCTTAGGAACAACAGGCAATACATAATCATTGGGAGAACCTTCATCATCACTATCATCAATAATAGCATCTTCAATATTTTCATTCCCCCTAACTCTAGCAAGTTGTTCATCAAGAAATTCACCTAATGGCAAAGTAGTATCACACACAGAAGTAGTTTCATCATGCATAGCAGAAGTGGCATCATCTATAACATGCGACATATCAGAATTCATAGTAGTAGCAGGTTTAGGTGTCGCAAGCCTACTAATAACGGAAGGAGAATCTAGTGCAGAGCTAGATGGCAGTTCCATACCTCCCCTCATAGTTGAGGGCAAAATCTTGGTTCTAGCGTGTTTCAAGTTCTTCGTAGTGATCAACAGATATAAATCCCAGGTGACTCAGAGAATAGAGCTATGCTCCCCGGCAACGGCGCCAAAAGTTAGTCTTGATAACCCACAAGTGTAGGGGATCGCAACAACTTTCGAGGGTGAAGTACAACCCAAATTTATTGATTCGACACAAGGGGAGCCATAGATATTCTTGAGTATTAGTAGTTGAGTTGTCAATTCAACCACACCTGGATAACTTAGTATCTGCAACAAGGTATTTAGTAGCAAAGTAGTATGATAATAATGGTAACAGTAGCAAAATTAAAGATAAATGTTTTTGGGTTTTTGTAGCAGTTGTAACAGTAGCAACGGAAAAGTAAATAAGCGGAGAACCATACATGAAAAGCTCGTAGGCAATCGATCAGTGATGGATAATTATACCGGATGCGATTCCTCATGTAATAGCTACAACATAGGGTGACACAGAACTAGCTCCAGTTCATCAATGTAATGTAGGCATGTATTTCGTAAATAGTCATACGTGCTTATGGAAAAGAACTTGCATGACATCTTTTGTCCTACCCTCCCATGGCAGCGGGGTCCTAGCGGAAACTAAGGGATATTAAGGCCTCCTTTTAATAGAGAACCGGACCAAAGCATTAACACATAGTGAATACATGAACTCCTCGAACTACGGTCATCACCGAGAAGTGTCCCAATTATTGTCACTTCGGGGTTGTCGGATCATAACACATAATAGGTGACTATATACTTGCAAGATAGGATCAAGAACACACATATATTCATGAAAACATAATAGGTTCAGATCTCAAATCATGGCACTCGGGCCCTAGTGACAAGCATTAAGCATAGCAAAGTCATAGCAACATCAATCTCAGAACATAGTGGATACTAGGGATCAAACCCTAACAAAACTAACTTGATTACATGGTAAATCTCATCCAACCCATCACCGTCCAACAAGCCTACGATGGAATTACTCACTCACGGCGGTGAGCATCATGAAATTGGTGATGGGGGATGGTTGATGATGACGACAGCGACGAATCCCCCAATACGGAGCCCCGAACGGACTCCAGATCAACCCTCCCGAGAGAGATTTGGGCTTGGCGGCGGCTCCGTGTCGTAAAACACAATGAAACTTTCTCTTTGATTTTTTCTCCGCGAGACGGAATATATGGAGTTGGAGTTGAGGTCGGTGGAGGTCCAGGGGGCCCACGAGATAGGGGGCGCGCCCTACAGGGGGGCACCCCCCTGTGTCATGGACAGGCCGTGGGCACCCTGGTGTATTTCTTTCGCCCAGAAATTCTTATTAATTCCAAAAAGTGCCCCCGTGGATTTTCAGGACATTCCGAGAACTTTTCTTTTCTACACAAAAAACAATATCATGGCAGTTCTGCTGAAAACAGCATCAGTCTGGGTTAGTTTCAGTCAAATCATGCATGTTAGAGTCTAAAACAAGGGCAAAAGTGTTTGGAAAAGTAGATACGTTGGAGACGTATCAGTATGGTGGACTCTCATGGCAAAACTGGGTTTATGGATATTTGGAAGCACAAGTAGTTTATCTACTTGGTGCAAGGAATTTCGCTAGTATGAGGGGGAAAGGCAAGCTCAACATGTTGGACGATCCATGACAATATACTTTAACTAAGATGTGAGAAAACATAACCCATTACGTTGTCTTCCTTGTCCAACATCAACTCTTTAGCATGTCATACTTTAATGAGTGCTCACAATTATAAAAGATGTCCAAGATAGTATATTTATATATGAGAACCTCTCTTTCTTTATTACTTCCTATTAATTGCAGCGATGACCAAAACTATGTTTGTCAACTCTCAACAACTTTTATGCCTCATACTCTCTATATGTGAAGTCATTATTATCCATAAGATCAATATGAACTCTTTTATTTTTTTATACTTTCTATTTTCTCAAGATCATAGCAAGATAGCAAAGCCATTGACTCAACACTAATCTTTATTATATATAGCTCATGAACTCGATTACATAGAGGGATCACAAAGCAAAACTCAAAACTAATTCATACCAAAGCATTATTCCACTAGATCAAGATATTACTAAAAGGATCTAACTAAGTAAAACGGTAAAGATAGGAGTGTGATGGTGATACGATATCGGGGCACTGCCCCCAAGCTTGGCAGTTTCCAAGGGGAGTGCCCATACCCATGTGATTATGTCCTCGGAGGTGGTGAAGAAGGAGTTTTTGATGATGTAGGCTTGTCGTCCATCTTCCAAGGCATAGGCTCACCATCATAGAAGGATGATCGAGTCTCCGGGATCCTCAAATCTACAGCCAAACTCATCCTTTTGAATCTATATTCATACTCACAGTTCTGGTTTTGCAGGTCATAGATCTAGGCTTGGAGGTGCTCGATTTTCTCATGAAGCTTGAATATGGTCTCCCCAATGTTCTTGGCATCTAGCTTGTGGTTGTTGGTGAATTCCGCGATCATCATCTAGTTGGCGTTAAGTCCGCGCTCCACCATCCCTTGGCACTTGAAAACTTATTGTTCCATAGCTTCGAGCTTTGTCTCCACGCTTCCGGTACGCCTTGGTCCCTCCACATCGCGGATGTGCAGCACCCCCTCACACATCTCAATGGTTTGAGGGTGTTGCAGCACCTTCGCGAGATAGGGGTTGATGACCCTCTTGAACAACTTGTCCTTGGGAGTGCTTGGAGACGTCATGGTGAGCTAGATCTGTCAGAAAACAGCTCGAAACAAAAACAGAGGATATTTGCGTGATACGGTAGTCAAAACCTTTGGGAGATTATATAATTAATTTTTACCGACCAAAAGAAGTATCGTGCAAGAAAACGGAGTCCGAAAGGCACACGAGGTGCCCAAGAGGTAGGGGCGCGTCCAGTAAGGGTGGGCGCGCCCTCCACCCTCGTGGAGGCCTCGTGTCCTTCCCGGACTACTTCTTATTTTCCTAAATTCTTAAATATTCCAAAACGGAGAAAAATTGCCATTAGAACTGTTTTGGAGTCGGTTTACTTACCATACCACATACCTATTCCTTTTTGGAGTCTGAAACGTTCTGGAAAGTGTCCCTTATGTATTCCTCCGAGGCTACGGTCTCAATAATATTAGTTTCAACATTTAAAGGATTACCTGAGATATAATGTTTGATTCTTTGACCGTTCACCACCCTTGGACTTGTGCCTTTCAAGTTGTTGATTTTTATGGCACCAAAACCAAAGACTTCGTCGATAACGTAAGGGCCTTCCCATTTGGAGAGAAGTTTTCCTGCAAAAAATCTCAAACGAGAGTTGAATAGCAACACATAATCACTTACGTTAAACTCACGCTTTTGTATCCTTCTGTCATGCCATCTTTTGACTTTTTCTTTAAACAGCTTGGCATTCTCGTAGGCTTGGGTTCTCCATTCATCAAGTGAGCTAATGTCAAATAACCTCTTCTCACCGACAAGTTTGAAATCGTAATTGAGCTCTTTAATAGCCCAATATGCCTTATGTTCAAGTTCGAGAGGTAAGTGACATGCTTTTCCATAAACCATTTTATACGGAGACATACCCATAGGATTCTTATATGTAGTTCTATAGGCCCACAATGCATCATCAAGTTTCTTGGACCAATTCTTTCTAGATCTATTAACAGTCTTTTGCAAAATTAATTTGAGCTCTCTATTGCTCAATTCTACTTGACCGCTAGACTGTGGGTGATAAGGAGATGCAATTCTATGATTAACATAATACTTAGCAAGCATTTTACGAAAAGCACCATGAATAAAATGTGAACCACCATCAGTCATTAAGTATCTAGGGACTCCAAACCTTGGAAAAATAACTTCTTTAAGCATCTTAATAGAGGTGTTATGATCAACACTACTAGTTGGAATAGCTTCTACCCACTTAGTAACGTAATCAACAGCAACTAAAATATGTGTATAGCCGTTAGAGGAAGGAAAAGGTCCCATATAATCAAAGCCCCAAACATCAAATGGTTCAATAACGAGAGAACAATTCATAGGCATTTCTTGACGTCTACTAATATTACCAATTCTATGACATTCATCACAAGACAAGACAAACTTACGGGCATCTTTGAAGAGAGTAGGCCAATAAAAACCGGATTGCAATACCTTATGTGCAGTTTTATCTCCAGTGTGGTGTCCTCCATATGGTTCGGAGTGACCCTTGCGTAGGATCTGTTCCTGTTCATGCTCAGGTACACAACGTCTAATAACACCATCTACTCCTTCTTTATAAAGGTGTGGGTCATCCCACAAGTAATGTCTTAAATAATAAAAGAACTTTTTCTTTTGTTGGTATGTGAAACTAGGTGGTATAAATTTACTAACAATGTAATTAGTGCAATCAGCATACCATGGAGTAGTTTGAGAAGCATTAATGACCGCTAATTGTTCATCAGGAAAGCTATCATCAATAGGTAGTGGGTCATCAAGAACGTTCTCTAACCTAGACAAGTTGTCTGCAACGGGGTTCTCAGCTCCCTTTCTATCAATAATGTGCAAATCAAATTCTTGGAGCAAGAGGACCCATCTAATAAGTCTAGTTTTAGCATCTTTCTTTTCCATCAGATATTTAATAGCAGCATGATCATTGTGAATAGTTACTTTAGAATGAACAATATAAGGTCTAAACTTATCACAAGCAAGTACAACTGCTAAGAATTCTTTTTCAGTGGTATCGTAATTTCTCTAGGCAGTATCAAGAGTTTTACTAGCATACTGGATAACATTTAATTTCTTATAAACTCTGCCCTAAAACAGCGCCTACATCATAATCGCTAGCATCACACATAATTTCAAAGGGTAAATTCCAATCAGGTGGCTGAACAATAGGTGCATAAATCAAAGCTTTCTTAACTATTTCAAATGCTTCTACACAATCATCATCGAAAACAAAAGGAATATCTTTTTGTAGTAAATTAGTCAGAGGCCTAGAGATTTTAGAAAAGTCCTTAATGAACCTCCTATAAAAACCTGCATGACATGGAAACTTCTTATACCTTTAATGTCCTTGGGACATGGCATCTTTTCAATAGCATCAACTTTAGCTTTATCAACTTCAATACCTCTTTCAAAAAATTTATGCCCAAAGACAATGCCTTCATTAACCATAAAGTGACACTTTTCCCAATTCAAGACGAGACTAGTGTCTTCGCATCTCTGCAAAACTTGATCAAGGTTGCTCAAGCAATTATCAAAAGAGGATCCATAAACAGAGAAATCATCCATGAATACCTCACAAATCTTTTCACAAAAGTCAGAGAATATAGCCATCATGCATCTTTAAAAGGTAGCAGGTGCATTACATAAACCAAAAGGCATACTTCTATAAGCAAAAGTACCGAAAGGGCAAGTAAAAGTGGTTTTTGATTGACCGTCCGCTGACACAGGTATTTGAGAGAAACCAGAATAACCATCTAGAAAGCAGAAATGTGTATGTTTGGATAGTTTTTCTAGCATTTGATCAATAAAAGGTAAATGGTAATGATCTTTCTTAGTAGCTTTATTTAATTTACGAAAATCAATTACCATCCTATAACCTGTAATAATTCTTTGCGGAATCAATTCATCTTTATCATTAGGAACAACAGTAATACCTCCCTTCTTAGGGACGCAATGGATAGGACTTACCCAATCACTATCAACAATGGGATAAATTATACCCGCCTCAAGGAGCTTTAGTATCTCCTTTCTTACCACTTCTTTCATCTTAGGATTCAATCGTCGTTGATGATCTCTAACTGGTTTGGCATCTTCGTCCAATTTAATTTTGTGTTGGCATAGAGTGGGACTAATGCCCTTAAGATCATGAAGAGTATATCCAATAGCAGCATGGTGCTTCTTCAGAGTTTTCAATAATCTTTCCTCTTCCTGCTCTGAAAGGTTAGCACTAATAATAATAGGATATATCTTCTTTTCATCAAGATAAGCGTATTTAAGATTATCTGGTAAGGGTTTGAGCTCAAACACGGGATCACCCTTAGGTGGAGGAGGATCCCCTAGGATTTCAACAGGCAAGTTGTGTTTCAAAATAGGACCCTGTTTAAGGAATAATTCATCTATCTCCCTTCTTTCATTCATAAACATATCATTTTCGTGGTCTAGCAAATATTGTTCTAAAGGATCCGTAGGAGGCATGACAATAGAAGCAAGACCAATAATTTCATCTTTACTAGGCAATTCTTTATCATGGGGTTGTCTACGAAACATAGCAAAATTAAACTCATGAGACATATCTCCTAAGCCAATCGTAACAACATCCTTTTTGCAATCTATCCTAGCATTAACAGTATTCAAGAAGGGTCTACCAAATATAATGGGACAAAAGCTATCTTGCGGGGAACCAAGAACAAGAAAATTAGCAGGATATTTAACTTTCCCACACAAGACTTCAACATCTCTAACAATCCCAAATGGTGAAATAGTATCTCTATTGGCAAGCTTAATTGTAACATCAATATCTTCTAACTCGGCAGGTGCAATATCATGCATAATTTCTTCATATAAGTAAAAAGGTATTGCACTAGCACTAGCACCCATATCACATAAGCCATGATAACAATGATCTCCTATTTTAACAGAAATAACAGGCATGCCTACAACAGGTCTATGTATCTTAGCATCGGGTTTAGCAATATTAGCAGCTTCCTCACAGAAGTAAATAACATGCCCATCTATATTATCAGCCAAGAGATCTTTAACCATAGAAATACTAGGTTCAACTTTAATTTGCTCAGGAGGTGTATATGTTCTAGTATTACTCTTATGAACCACAGTTGAAGCTTTAGCATGATCCTTTATCCTAACAGGGAAAGGTCACTACAAAAAAATACACTTTCGTGATGATACGTGTTTGTCATAGTAGGTCGTGTTTTCTATCATGCATGTACATCCTTGACAAATTTATGAAAGAATCAAGATAGTCATACCTGTGCTGTCGTAGAAGTGTTCCATGCCATTACCAAAATTATCATCACGGAAGTGTCCACTTCCATGGCGATAAATCGCGCGTCACAGAAGTGCTTTCGTCAAGGGTGACCGACACGTGGCATCCACCGTAATGGAACGCCGTTAAGCTATCCGGTCGGGTTTTGGATCCGATAACCCATTAACAACCCCGACCAATGGGGATTTTCCACATGTAAAATCATCATTGGCTGGAGGAAACACGTGTCGGCTCATCGTTGGGACAGATGTCATCCACTCATTGGACAGAAGGCGCCTATGATACGTCGACACGTGGCACGGCCCAATAGAGGCCCATTCCTGTGAAAAGGGTGGCCCGTTTGACTTGTTCAAAAGATGGTGGGCCGGCCCATGTAAAGCTTGTTAACGGCATGTTTGCATATAGCCAATTTACAGCCGCTAACCCAAGGCCCATTACGCCCTATCCGAATCAGGCCCTGTAGCGTCATCTCGGACATCCAATATGATTCCAGGCCGTTTTCACTTCTGGCCCATGTATGGCCCATGACGTCTTTCGGCCCATATGAGGCCCTATGTAACTCTTGGCCTATTAACGGCCCATGGTGAAACTGGCCTGTAATGAACAGTGTATCACTTTACACCCATTAATGGCCCGTGGTGAAACTGGCCCGTAATGAACAGTGTATCACTTTATACCCATTAACGGCCCGTTATTCCGTTGGGTCGTTTCCAGCCCATGTTATCTTTCGGCCTTCTCAGAGCCCATATATTCTTGGGTTCATTTCCATCATTCGTTTACTTATGGCCCGTTACTATCATTTTTTGCTTGTGGGCCAAATTCAGCCCGTGGTTACAATCGGCCCGTTTGTGGTCCGTTAATACGTTGGGCCGTTTTCATAGCGTCATCAAATACGGCCTACTATAGATGGCCCGTATGGTCGGCCCATGAATGGACGATTCCAACTCTAGCCCGTTTATGGCCATAATGCGGCATGTTATTGGCCCATGTTTGGCCAATCAATCATACGGCCCGTAGAAGGCCCATTGATGATACGACTCATAGAAGGCCCATTGTTTCTACGGCCCGTAGAAGGCCCATTGTTTCTACGGCCCATAGAAGGCCCATTGTTTCTATGACCCATAGAAGGCCTACTGATTCTACGGCCCGTAAAAGGCCCACTGTTTCTACGGCCCGTAGGAGGCCCAGTGTCACTGCAGTAAATATTAGCCCATGGTTATGGTGGCCTAGTTTTAAAAAATAGGTTATTGCAGCCACTAGCAAACCGCTTAAAAACAACTGCACTGACTACAAGCAAACAAATAAAAAAGACAACAAGGAAATAAATAAGCAAGCCACTTATGCTAGGGTATCACGGCTATTACACATATTACATCCACTGGGCATCAAAGTTCGCCACCAGTGCAAATATAGGGAACAAAGCAGCATATAAACGCCGCAGCAAAACAAGTCCAGAACTGAAACCACTTTAGAAGAGTTCAAGAAACAATATCCTGGGTACACATAATGCTGGCAAGATGCTTAGCAAGCTTATTAACTTTCTCTTGTTTGGCGCTTAAATCCTCCAGCGCTTGCTCTTGCACAGGAAAGTACGCATCTGAATTCTGCAGGGACTTCCTCAGTCCTTTGGCTTTTTGCCGCAGCACAGCTGACTGATGCCTTTCAGCTTGTAGCTGAGACTGAAGAAGCCGAAGTGATTCAGGCAGCGAGTTCGAAGAGCTTGTGCCAGCGGTACTGGCCAATAACTCGAAAACTACATCAACGCATGATTGTGGGGTTTTCTCACTATCTACAAGATCGTTTTTATCACCTTTCTTGGAGACCAACAGGGTTGTCTCACTATCTTGAACCTTATCTGCATTATTTTCTCTACCATTTCATAGTGGGGTTCTCTTCTCCAATATTCTGTTTGCATACTATAAGAGAAACAAGCAGACACATCACAAGTTTAGTTTGTAGTATACGAAACTCATTTTGGTAAACCGGTTCAGTAGTAAGGTGGACAGGATAACAGCATGAAACAAACATATATCTATGTACTATGGTCACTGTATTGTCCATATCATTCTAGTTTATGTTCCCTAATAAAGATAGACACACAGTTCAACTCATATATTTTTAAGACACAACAACATAGACAGAATATAAGTGTGAGAAACTACACAGCATTGGCAGCACTTGTAATGTGCATCACATGAGAACATAACTGTTTATAGAACTTAAACTGAAATCAACATAGAGCAAGAAGTTAGAACAACAATCCAGTTAAAGAAATAGGTTTAAAACATACCTGTTGCGCCATTGGAGTTTCAATTGGATCCTTCAAATTTGAAAGTAGTTGGTATGAGTAAATACAGTGATGCAACAACAAAGGAGTATGGACCATAGCTACGGAATCTGACCTGAGAACAGTTGCTCTTATGCTTTAAACATGGAGTTTGGGTTAGTTGTGGTGGTCTTCATGCTTTGGGCACTGCAGTAGCTTTACAAACTACTCGTGTCGGGGTACTCTGTGGTGGACATGGTGCTTTGTCAACTATAAGTGGGTTACTATCCGCTGGGGTTGCGGTTAGATGGGTTGTAGTTGGTTCTCTGCCCAAGGGTGTAAGTGTGCAATCTGGAAGAGTCTCAATTATGTGTGGTGGGGCTAGTTTGTGGGCCAGTACAACCATGGTTCTATCTGCATCAACGGGTAGCACTGTCTTTTGTGAAGAACGGATTTTTGCTCCCTTAGATACTACCATCACCCCCTCCAATTCAAATGGCTGATAAACAAGAAAAGAAATTGAACGTACAGACATTGTATGATAGACAGATGTGGTAATTCACATATATGTGGTCTAACCAAACAGGACAGCATGACACAATTTCACATATATGACGCCTAACTAAACAGGATAGCATGACATCGTTTCAGATATATGATGGATAACTTAACAGGATATAATGGCATAATTCAACATATGATGAGTACCTAAACAGGATGACATGACAAAACTATATGATGTCTTTCTAAAATAGGTTGGGATGAAATAATTCACATACATGTTGTCTAAGTATACAGGATGGCATGATATAATTGACATAATTGATTCATATACTAAGCAGCTGGCACTCGCATGTATGATCTCTAAACTAAGCAGGTAGAATTCAATATTGTGCATATGATGTCTAAACTAAGCAATGCAAGACACAATATGCATCATATGAGAAATATAAACATTGCAACTTAGAGCATACACCTCAGGTGGGATATAGGACTGATCATCTGTCTCTGAATCCTCCTTTGAGGAGCTCCCTGTAACCATCGAGATATATGCTTCAACAGGTACCATTGCCTGCTCTAAAGACCTTGTTTTCACTCCATATTTTTCCATAACCGGCTCAAATGGCTGATACACATGAAGAGTAGTTCAATATACATAGATTGTCGACAAATGGAATACGTAATGAAAAAAATATGGCATGAGATAATTCACATATATGATGCCTGGCTCCATGGCGGTGCATAATTCACATATATGATAACTGGCTGAAAAACATGGCATTGCATAATTCACATATCTAATATAGAAAGCAAACAGGAGGCATTCACACAAAGCATGTCTAATCTAAGCAGATGGCATGGCAATGCAAGACACCATATGCATGATATGAGCAATATAACCCAGCCAAGTTAGAGCATGCACCTCGGGGGGGGGGGGATACGACTGGTCATCGCTCTCTAAATCCTCCTCTGGGGAGCTATCTGTAACCAACAAGAAATCTGCATCGATAGGTAGCACTGACTGCTCAGAAGACCTTCTTTTCACTCCAGATTTTCCCATGACCAACTCAAATGGTTGATGCACAGGAAGAGTAGATGAATGTATAAACATTGTTGACAAATGGAATACATTATGGAAAAAAATATGGCACGATACAATTCACATATACGACGACTGGCTAAACAGGATGGCATTGCATGATTCACGTATATGATGCCTGGCTAAAGAAGATGGCATTGCATAATTCCCATATACTCCCTCCATTCCTAAATATTTGTCTTTTTAGAGATTTCAAATGGACTACCACATACGGATGTATATAGACATATTTTAGAGTGTAGATTCACTCATTTTGTTCCGTATGTAGTCACTTGCTGAAATCTCTAAAAAGACAAATATTTAGGAATGGTGGGAGTATGATATAGAAACCAAACAGGTGGCATTCACACAAAGAAAATCTAAACTAAGCTGATGACATATAAGATGTATAATGTAAGCAAGGCAAGGCGCCATATGCATGATATGACCAACATCAGCATGCCATGTTAGAGCAAACACCTCAGGTGGTAAACAGGCATGGTCGGCTCCTTCTGAATCTCCATCTGAACAGTTATCTTCCTCTGGAATACAATCTGGAAATGCAGGAGGGGGGGGGGCACTTCGCCCACCATGGAGCGACGTCTGCATGACATTATATTCGCACGCAACGGTCTTCTCTTTTTCTCTACATGTTCAGTATGATTGTGTACAATATCTGACATGCATAATAAAAAAATAGTTAGATTTTGTAAGGCCTAAGGGGTGCATGCAAAAATCAAGACTGATGGTAGCAAACGAGTGGATGGATCCAAAACTAATGATAGCAGGTAGATTATAGCTTCAGTTTAAAAAGATAGACAATGGATCATGTATTGTTTGTTGCCCACCACACATGAACCACATAGAAGACCCCAGATGAACCAGATAGTAGACAGATACTTGATAACCCACAAGTGTAGGGGATCGCAATAGCTTTCGAGGGTAAAGTATTCAACCCAAATTTATTGATTCGACACAAGGGGAGCCAAAGAATATTCTTGAGTATTAGTAGTTGAGTTGTCAATTCAACCACACCTAGATAACTTAGTATCTGCAGCAAAGTGTTTAGTAGCGAAGTAGTATGATAATAATGGTAGCGGTAGCAACAGTAAAGATAAATGTTTTGGGGTTTTCGTAATAGTTGTAACAGTAGTAATGGAAAAGTAAATAAGCGGAGAACAATATATGAAAAGCTTGTAGGCAATGGATCAGTGATGGATAATTATGCCGAATGCGATTCCTCATGTAATAGCTACAACATAGGGTGACACAGAACTAGCTCCAGTTCATCCATGTAATGTAGGCATGTATTCTGTAAATAGTCATACGTGTTTATGGAAAAGAACTTGCATGACATCTTTTGTCCTACCCTCCCGTGGCAGCGGGGTCCTAGCAGAAACTAAGGGATATTAAGGCCTCCTTTTAATAGAGAACCGGACCAAAGCATTAACACATAGTGAATACATGAACTCCTCAAACTACGGTCATCACCGATAAGTATCCCGATTATTTTCACTTCGGGGTTGTCGCATCATAACACATAATAGGTGACTATAGACTTGCAAGATAGGATCAAGAACACACATATATTCATGAAAACATAATAGGTTCAGATCTGAAATCATGGCACTCGGGCCCTAGTGACAAGCATTAAGCATAGCAAAGTCATAGCAACAACAATCTCAGAACATGGTGGATACTAGGGATCAAACCCTGACAAAACTAAATTGATTACATGGTAAATCTCATCCAACCCATCACCGTCCAGCAAGCCTACGATGGAATTACTCACGCACGACGGTGAGCATCATGAAATTGGTGATGGAGGATGGTTGATGATGACGACAACGACGAATCCCCCTCTCCGGAGCCCCGAATGGACTCCAGATCAGCACTCCCAAGAGAGTTTAGGGCTTGGTGGCGGCTCCTTGTCGTAAAACGCGATGAAACTTTCTCTCTGATTTTTTCTCCGCAAGACGGAAGATATAGAGTTGGAGTTGAGGTTGGTGGAGGTCCAGGGGGCCCACGAGATAGGGGGGCGCGCCCTACAGGGGGGTGCGCCCCCCTGTCTCATGGACAGGCCCTGGGCCCCCCTGGTGTATTTTTTTGCCCAGAAATTCTTATTAATTCCAAAAAGTGCTTCTGTGGATTTTCAGGTCATTCCAAGAACTTTTCTTTTCTACATATAAAACAACATCATGGCAGTTCTGCTGAAAACAACGTCAGTCCGGGTTAGTTTCATTCAAGTCATGCAAGTTAGAGTCCAAAACAAGGGCAAAAGTGTTTGGAAAAGTAGATACGTTGGAGACGTATCAACTCCCCCAAGCTAAAACCTGTGCTTGTCCTCAAGCAATTCAGTTGATAAACTGAAAGTGATAAAGAAAAACTTTTACAAACTCTGTTTGGTCTTATTGTTGTAAACATGCAAATCCATCATTTCGATTTCAACAATATTATAAACTAACCATACTCACAATAACGCTTAGGTATCACAATTACTCATATCAATAACATAATCAGCTAGAGAGCCATAATAATAAAACTCGGATGACAACACTTTCTCAAAACAATCATAACATGATATAACAAGATGGTATCTCTCTAGCCCTTTCTGAGACCGCAAAACATAAATGCGGAGCACCTTTAAAGATCAAGGGCTGACTAAACATTGTAATTCATGGTAAAAGAGATCCAGTCAAGTCATACCCAATATAAACCAATAGTAATACACGCAAATGACAGTGTGGTCTCCAGCGGGTGCTTTTTAATAAGAAGGGTGATGACTCAACATAAAAGTAAATAGATAGGCCCTTCACAGAGGGAAGCAGGGATTTGTAGAGGTGCCAAGGCTCGATTTTAAAACAGAGATTGAATAACATTTTGAGCGGCATACTTTTGCAGTCAACGCAACACCTATGAGATGGATGTATCTTCCATACTAAATGACTTATAGGCAATTCCCACGTAGAATGGTAAAAGTTTATACTCCCCCAACCACCAACAAGCATCAATCCATGGCTTGCTCGAAACAACGAGTGGCTCCAACAAACAACAGCCCTGGGGGAGTTTTGTTTAATTATTTTGATTTGCTTTGATCTTTTTGGATCATGGGACTGGGCATCCCGGTTACCGGCCCTTTCTCCTGAATGAGGAGCGAAGTCCGCTCGTCTGAGAATAACCCACCTAGAATGGAAGATATAGGCAGCCCTAGTTGTAACATGAGCTGCTCGAGCATACAAAGCAGAATTTCATTTGAAGGTTTAGAGTTTGGCACATACAAATTTACTTGGAACAATAGGTAAATACTGCATATAGGAAGGTATAGTGGACTCATATGGAACAACTTTGGGGTTTAAGGAGTTTGGATGCACAAGCAGTATTCCCGCTTAGTACAGGTGAAGGCTATCAAAAGACTGGGAAGCAACCAACTGAGAGAGCGACAACAGTCATAAACATGCATTAAAACTAATTCACATCGAGTACAAACATGAATAGGATATAATCCACCATGAACATAAATATCGTGAAGGCTATGTTGATTTTGTTTCAACTACATGCGTGAACATGTGCCAAGTCGAGTCACTCAATTCATTCAAAGGAGGATACCATCCCATCATATCACATCATAATCATTCTAATAGCATGTTGGCACGCAAGGTAAACCATTGTAACTCAAAGCTAATCAAGCATGGCACAAGCAACTATAATCTCTAAATGTCATTGCAAATATGTTTACTTCATAATAAGATGACTCAGGAACGATGAACTCATCATATTTACAAAAACAAGAGAGGTCGAGTTCATACCAGCTTTTCTCATCCCAATAAGTCCATCACATATCGTCATTATTGCCTTTCACTTGCACTACCGAACGATGTGTATAATAATAAGAGTGCACGTGCATTGGACTAAGCTGGAATCTGCAAGCATTCAATTCAAGAGAGAAGACAAGTAATATGGGCTCTAAATTAAATAAGCAATCATGCATACGAGAGCCACTAAGCCTTTTCAATATGGTCTTCTCGACCCCCAAAGGAAAGAAAATAAAATAAAACTATTTACACGGGAAAGCTCCCAACAAGAAAGAAGAAGAACTAGAAATCTTTTTGGGTTTTCATTTTAATTTCTACTACAAGCATGGAAATTAAACTAACTAATATTTTTTTGGTTTTTTCTCAAGGTTTATCAAACACACAAGAAGAAAACTAGAAAAAGGAATTTAAACTTGCATGGATAGTACAACGAAAGAGTATGAGTATCGACAACTAGTGTGTGAACATGAATGTAAAGTCGGTGAGAAATACGTACTCCCCCAAGCTTAGGCTTTTGGCCTAAGTTGGTCTAATACCAAGGATCGCATGGCTCCCTGGAACAAGAGATTTTGTTTCAGCATCAAAGATAGAACTATTATTAGGATTCTCAGGTATTTCTACATTAGGTTCACTAGAAGTTTGCAAAGTCCTATCATTCTTCTTTTCTTCTTCTTAGAAGAACTAGGAACATCTAGATTATTATTCTGAGAATCTTGTTCAATTCTTTTAGGGTAGCCTTTAGGATACAAAGGTTCCTGAGTCATTCTACCAGTTCTAGTAGCCACTCTCATAGCAAAGTCAATTTTATTATTGAATTAAGCAAGAAATTCATTCTGAGCCTTAAGTACTTGTTCATCTTGAGTAGCAATCATGGAAGCATGTTTACTAGTGAGTTTAAGTTCACCTTTAACTCTAGCTACATAATCATTCAAGCGTACTATCATATAAGTATTATTCTTCAATTGTCTGCCAATGTAATCATTGAAATTTCCTTGTCTATTCATTAAATCATCAAATTCATCTAAGCAAGGGCTATGAAATGTAGTAGATGGGATTTCATATTTATCATATCTATAGAGAGAATTTACCTTTACTACCTGTGTCGGGTTATCAAGACAATGGGGTTCTTCAACAGGCGGTATATTAAGACCATGTATTTCTTCAATAGGAGGTAAATTCTTAACATCTTTAGCTTTAATACCTTTTTATTTCATTGATTTCTTTGCCTCTTGCATATCTTCTGGACTGAGAATAAAACACCTCTCTTCTTCGGAGTGGGTTTAGGAATAGGCTCAGGAGTTGGCTCAATTGGTTCAGGAATTTCTTCAGGAATTGGCTCAGGAAGAGTCCAATTATTTTCATTAGTTAACATATTATTCAATAATATTTTAGCTTCGTCGACTGTTCTTTCCCTGAAAACACAACCAGCACAACTATCCAAGTAGTCCTTGGAAGCATCGGTTAGTCCATTATAAAAGATATCAAGTATTTCATTTTTCTTAAGTGGATGATCAGGCAAACCATTACGTAACCGGAGAAGCCTCCTCCAAGCCTGTGGGAGACTCTCTTCTTTGATTTGCACAAAATTATATATTTCCCGCAAGGCAGCTTGTTTGTTATGAGCAGGGAAATATTTAGCAGAGAAGTACTAAATCATATCCTGGGGACTACGCACACAACCAAGAGCAAGAAAATTATACCCAGTCTTAGCATCACCCTTTAATGAGCACGGAAATATCTTAAGGATATAAAAATAGCGAGACTTCTCATCATGAGTAAATAGGGTAGCTATATCATTCAACTTGGTAAGATGTGCCACAATAGTTTTAGATTCAAGGCCATAAAAAGGATCAGATTCAACTAAAGTAATAATCTCAGGATCAACAGAGAATTCATAATCCTTATCAGTAACAGAGATAGGTGAAGTAGCAAAAGCAGGGTCAGGTTTCATTCTAGCATTAAGAGACTGTTGCTTCCATTTAGCTAATAATTTCTTAAGATCATATCTATCATTGCAAGCAAAGATTTCACTAGCAGCTTCTTCATTCATAACATAACCCTTAGGAACAACAGGCAATACATAATCATTGGGAGAACCTTCATCATCACTATCATCAATAATAGCATCTTCAATATTTTCATTCCCCCTAACTCTAGCAAGTTGTTCATCAAGAAATTCACCTAATGACAAAGTAGTATCACGCACAGAAGTAGTTTCATCATGCATAGCAAAAGTGGCATCATCAATAACATGCGACATATCAGAATTCATAGTAGTAGCAGGTTTAGGTGTCGCAAGCCTACTAATAACGGAAGGAGAATCTAGTGCAGAGCTAGATGGCAGTTCCTTACCTCCCCTCGTAGTTCAGGGCAAAATCTTGGTTTTAGCGTCTTTCAAGTTCTTCATAGTGATCAACAGATATAAATCCCAAGTGACTCAGAGAATAGAGCTATGCTCCCCGGCAACGACGCCAGAAATTAATACTATTTGTTGCTGGCTTGATATGAGACCCATGGGCAATTCAAAACTCAAGATTGAACGATAAAGTAGCAGGTTATAATAACCGATGTATAACGTAAGCAAACACGAAAGACTGTGACCTCTCTTCCGGAACTGTGTAGTCCTCAGGTTCATCTTCTCAATCGATGATGGTAATGCAGTTGGCGTGGCTGCCAACAATGGGGAAGATGATCTGAGGCAGCGAAAGAAAGTCTGCAGGGGGATCTCTGCTGAAGTGAACGCTTTTGTCGACGGTGCACCCCAGGTGGGGTGGATGACGGCACGACAGGAGCAGGACATAACACACAGAGTTTTCTTTGACGCCTATCTGAAATTGAAGTAAATCTGTAAGGGCTCCTTAGAATTGGAGGATTCTATAAACGCAGGGACAGGAAAAACATAGGAATAGGATAGGAATGCACGTGCAAAACAGAGCATTTGGAAACATAGGATTTCAGTCAACCTGGGTGTTTGTCTCACATGAATTGGAAGAACAGAGGAATGGAGAAACAAAGTGATGCGACGAGTGTACAACCTCTTTGGCATAGCCTTGTGGACCTCAACATCATTGGGTTGGACGTGGAGGATGGTGATGATGCTGGTGTGACTGTCGGAGGCGGGGAAGAAGATCCAAGGCCTTTGGAAACCATGTCGAGGGTACTGCTCCGCTATGATGGATGGTTCCGTCGTTGGAGCAGCTCCGCTAAGGTGTACGGCGACGAGGCTGAAGCATGACAAGATAGACAACGTTAATCTGAAGTGGGACCCTAATATCATCTGCAATAGATGATGTAAAATACATCACCAAAAAGTGCTAGATGTAAAACACATCAGCCGCACCACGGCCGCTCCGACAGATGCTGTAAGTACTGTTCACTCTGAACTTAACTGAAGAAAATGAACTTCACAGTCGAAACTGAATTTTACTGTCGAAACTGATTGAACTAGTAACAGCGCATTGCAATAGATGTTTAGGGTGTTCGAGCACTAGTAGCAGAGAAGCAGTGATCTAAATCAGCAGACGCTCGAGCAGGGAACGCACTAGCAAAGAGCAAGTCGTGTAGTAGCACCGCGAGCGAGTGCTAAAGCAGAAACTCCTGTAGCTGCTAGAGGTCATGCAGCAGCAGCAGCAGCGCAAGCGAGAGTAAGAGCAGAGCAGCATCACGAACAAAAGCAGGAGCAGTGCAACAGCGCGACCGACAACAAGAACAGAGCCGCAGCGCGAGCAAGAGCCGGAGCAGCTGCAGCTAGTGTCGTTGTGGAAGTCGCCGCCGAGGAAGCAACGACATGGGGGAGAGACGCCGTGGATGATGTGGCCGGCGACGGCACCATCGATGGAGACCCGCCATGTCTGCTCAGTATCGAGCACGGGCAGCCCCGTGAGATCGAATAAAAGATAAAATGCAGCGGTGAGTGCAGAACCTCCTTGGTGGCGCCGAGTTGGCCTTGGCTTCATCGGAGGAATTGGTGAGGGTGATGCGGTTCCGGTGGGGCAGGTCAAGACGGTGCTATGGGGATTGAGGTGGCGCGATAGACGAGGCAAACGTCAGGGCAGCTCCTTGGAGGTGGAGGACGGGGCGGCTGATCCGGCGGGACGACGAGATCGACAACGGATCCTCATCCGGTGCGGTGGAGGAGGGACGGCGAGCTGTTGCGGTGGACGACGTAGTCGGGGAAGAGTCTCCGGCTGGGCGGCGGTCGGGAGGCCGACGGAGGAGCATGGGGTTTCGCGGGTTTTGGCGGCCTCGATGTACGAATGGGGCAGGGGGGGTGAAGGGGGAGGGGAGCCAAGCTTAGGGACGCACTTGTCCGAAATGTAGGGTAAGTTACCAGTGTACCCCCACTGGTTTTGACACCACGACATGGAGGTTCATTTTCGGTTGAGGGGTAGAAGGGGGATTTCGCGTGTCTGAGCTGCGGGAGTGATTTTGGATGAGGAGGGAGTTCTTGCGCGCGTCCATGTTTCGGGATAACAAGGCGCGACGCGGGTTAAAGAAGCGGAAGTTTCAAAGTAGGTGAGACAAAAGATACTCGAGCTTGAAAATTTTAGGATAACATGGTGTGGATTCCTTGTTCGGCAGAACAAACTTAACGTGTAAAAAAACAATTCATACAAGACACAAGAGAGTCATGTCCCCTTTTACTATATTGCTATAGATGCCATTGAAAAAACTACAAGAAAAATGTAAAAAAGAATCGGGAGAACAAGATTACCCTGCACAGTACCAAATCGATTCGCACTTCCCTCAACAACAACAAAAAACAAATCAATTCCCACCAAAGAAAGAGTAATGTCCCTTTTTATATGATTACAGATGCCATGATCTCGTATTTCAATTTTTGAATCCACATTATGTTGAATTCGAATATATCGTTAGGTGACCTTGCGGTTTATAATTGATGTAGTCGTACATTTTGATCTTCCATCATATATGAACATTTTACTCCACCATGTGAACATATATATTGTCGTCTACCATATGGACTAAATTTGAATCAATTTTCCTTATTTGAATACGATTGTTGTCAAGTTATACAATAATTTAAATATTATCTTGATAAAAAAACATGCATATAGTAGTAATCATATTTCACTATGAACTACATGTACCGTACGCTCTCCAATTCAAATATTTGTATCTATTTTATGTTGAATTCAAATTATAGTACATTATTGGTCTAGGTAGCGAGATGTTCGGGATAATCTAAACCCTGTTTTCGTATGTATAATTTTTGGCTGAATTGGGACAAGTTTTGGTATAAGCTTCTTGCAAAACCGGAGATTCTCTCAACAAGCCTCGTGGTTCCGAGAGGGAACGTGTCACCTTTGTGTGCGAAACGATATACGCTGCGCCCTATTAAATTTTGGAATTATGTCGGGTTCGTTTGGCCTTTTTATACATTAATTGAGTTTCTGGACTTTTAAAGTGCATAATCTAAATATGAACTGCATGCACATGCTCCGGTGCACCAAAGTTTGTTGAAAAATCACATGTGTGTCCTTGGTTGAATTTCTAGGTCCCATGGAAGAAATGAGAATGAAATTCAAACATCTGGGCGTCGTGACTCGGCCAAGAACATCGAGAAACTTAGATTTTAAATTCATGTAAATCCAAAACTCATCTGTAAATCAAGAAACTTGGCATGGTGTCATGTCATGGCACTAACATGTTGTGGTAAAAGATTGGGCCGATTTGGAAGCTCGTGTTTCTAAGAGGGAACATGCCACCTTTGAGTGTGAAACGATATACGCTCCCCCCCACCCTTGAGTTTCTTAACAAAGGCAACATAGAACTACATGAGTGACCTGTTAAATTTTGGAATTATTCCGGGTTCATTTGTCATTTTTTATACATTAATTGAGTTTCTAGTCATTTAATGTGCATAAGTCAAATTTGAACTACAAGCACATGCTCTCGTGCACCATAGTTGGTTGAAAAATCACATTTGTGTCCTCAGGTGAATTTCTAGGTCCCATGCAAGAAATGAGAAGAAAATTCAAACATCTGGGCATTGTGGCTCGACCGAGGCCATTGAGAAACTTGGTTTTTAAATTCTTGTAAATCCAAAACACGTCTGAAAATCACGAAACTTGGCATGGGTGTCATGTCATGGTACTACCATGCTGTGGTAAAAGAATTGGCTGAATAGGAACAGATTTTGGTATAAGCATCTTGCAAACTGAAGCTTCTGTCAAGAAGGCTCGTGGTTCTGAGAGGGAACATGCCACCTTTGAGTGCGAAACGATATACGTTGTCCCCCTTGAGTTTATTTACAATGGCAACATAGAACTACATGAGTGCCCTGTTAAATTTTGGAAATCATTCCAGCTTCGTTTGGCCTTTGTTACACATTAATTGAGTTTTTGGTCATTTAATGTGCATAATTCAAATTTGAACTACAAGCACATGCTCTCGCGCACCAAACTTGGTTGAAAAATCACATTTGTGTCCTCGGGTGAATTTCTAGGTCCCATGCCAAAAATGAGAATAAAATTCAAACATCTGGGCATCGTGGCTCGGTCGAGAACATTGAGAAACTTGGTTTTAAAATCATGATACTTGGCATGGTGTCATGTCATGGTAGTACCATGCGGTGGTAAAAAAAATGGCGGAATAGGAACAAATTTGGGTATAAGCTTCTTGCAAATTGGAGCTTCTCTCAAGAAGGCTCGTGGTTCTGAGAGGGAACGTGTCACCTTTGTGTGCATAATTCAAATTTGAAATACAAGCACATGTTCGAGTGCACCAAAGTTGGTTGAAAAATCACATGTGTGTCCTCGGGTAAATTTCTAGATTCCCTGCAAGAAATGGGAATGAAATTCAAAATTCTAGGCGTCGTGGCTGGGCTGGAAACGTTGAGAAACTTAGTTTTTTAATTCCTGTAAATCCAAAACACGCTTGAAAATAATGAAACTTGGCTTGGTGCCATGTCCGATTTGTGAAGGCGCACACATTAACAATCAACAAAGTCATTTTGGAATAACTGCTGTCACGTTACAATCGGAAACACAAGTATTATTGAAACCGTGGGCGTTCTATTTACTACCATTTACGTGCCGCCACGCGTCCCCATTTTTTATTAGCTAGGAGGCGCCATGCAGGGTAGCTATTTGAGTACGAGAGGCGTGCGATCAGACCCCTGCGCATGCTTATCGGGAGGAGAGCCCTTTGACCTCCATCTACCGTCTACCTCTCTCCCAAGGTCTCCATTAATGGCGCCCAAGCCTCTGTTTAATGGCGTGGCTATGTCTCACTCGACTGAGATTTAAGAGAGAAAAAAGAAAATCTGAAAGCACGGATCTTGATGTAAGATCCGACAGACCTATATAGCATCTACTGCGACTTATAGCAAGACTGATGAATATATAAGGACGATTAATTGTCTTACATAACTAGAAAGATAATTAAAAAATCCACATGCGGCTACGCCCGAAATACACAAGGGCAAAAGAAGAAGGAAGACAAGGATCTGGCTCGCTGATCTCTACTTTCTTGATGCGTTGCTGCAGGCCGCGGGAACTAGTCTCCGCGGCGAGCGGCGATGAGCTCTTTCGTGTCCCCAAGACGCTGCTTGAGAACATCCACGGATTCCTCCACCAGCCTTTGGCGCTCGATGCGGAGCATGTCATTCTCGTCCATAAGTTTCTTGACGATGACGCCGGTCCTCTTCAACAAGGCACTGGTCTCCTCCTGCTGGTCTGCACTTCGGATGATCTTCGCCCTCAGCAGGTCGTGCTTGGCCCGGAGCCTTTCATTGCCCTCCCTTAGTTGCCGGATGACGCCGGTAGCCTGTTCAAACGAGGCTTTCATGTCGTCCTGCAACCTCGCCCAGCCGGAGATCTAATCCATCTAGCTATGGACGATCGCATGCATGCGCCTGTAACAGTCGTCACCTACCCGCGAGAATTTTTCCCAGGCCGTCGCGGCGCGGCGGGACATCTCTGCTGCATTCGCGGCACGGCGGGACATCTCTGCTGCTTCCGCGGCACGGCCGGACCAGTCTGCTACATCGACGGCGCGGTGGGACCTCCGTGCTGCTTCAGCAGTGCGGCAGGACCTCTGTGCTGCTACTTCCACGCGGCGGGACATGTCGGCTACTTTCGCAGCAAGGCGGGACATCTCTCGTGCTTCCGCATCCATACTCGCCTCTCCCTGGTGGCAATCTCTCGACCCAGAATTCATGCTGGTCATGGCAGACGCAAGGGAAGGATGCTGAATGACTTGTTTGTTTTTGTGGATGAGGAGCTGAGGAGGAATGTGCAGTCATCGTGGGATACTAGTATTTATAACCGAGTACTAATACGCTCCTAAGTGGGAAACCGTTTAGGTTGTGATTGGTGTGAACAGGTTTGCAATTTAATATAGCATGGAGTAATTTGGAATGTGACGAGACGCAAGCTCAAATTTTTTTGACGGTTCTAGTTTCGAAGTGCGACACTATTCCCGGATGGCGTTACATGGGCACATGTTCTTAGCCGTGGTGTACTTTTTCTATTGTGTACGTGCAATAACTGGCACCATCGTATACATATCTTACGGTTAATGGGGCATTCGACAGGAATAGCCGCGTGGCGAGCTATAGGCTAGTATTTTTTTAGACACATTAAACCTATCTCTCGGGACTTCTCGCACGCACCATCGTGCCACCCACAAAAACTTGTACTCTGAGTTTAGTATGTTATATAGGAAGAGAAGAGGTGCACGCACGCACTCGTCCTCTCACACACGCGTCTGTTTTTTCTCGAAAAGGAGGATGATGACCCCCGGCTTCTGCATCTGGGAGTCACACACGCATCTGTAGCTACGAATTGTAGTGTTCTCAACCATCTGACTGGCTCTATCATGGATGTACCTATATACTAAAACATGTCTAGATATATCTATATTTTGACAAATGGAAGGCATGTATTGTGGAACAGAGGGAGTGGTTGTCATCAAAATGGATAAAAAGGGACGTATCTAAAACTAAAATACGTCTACATACATCTCCTTTTATCTAGTACTTCTTACCCAAAGGAACTTTATATCCAACAGACACAAAATATCCGTTCGACTGTTGGAAATTACTGATCTGATGTCGAAGTAATTGCTGCATCGCCACCAAAACCCACCATTTCTTAAGCTAAAGTAGACCGAGGTAATCCCTATATTAGCATATTACTAAGATAAACAGAAGGCACTGTATAAACATTTAGGACGTGAGCTTGTCAATCTGAATGTGGAGGGACACCAGCATAGCCCCGGCCAGCAGCTTGGGTGGAACTGTGAAGAAGGTCAGCTCCTGCACATCGACGTCGCCGGGATCCTTGCTGCTTGTCACTTCCATTTCCACCTTGACGGCATCGGTCGTGCCTTTGGGCTCCCCCGGTGGGCCGTTCGCCCACAGCTTGGCCACGTAGTGCGGCAGTGGGGACGCCCCCGCTCTGATGCAGACCACCGACACAGTGATAGGCGCGCCGATGTCGAGCACGCCGCCAACCAAGAAAAATGCGCGGCCATTCTCCTCCGCGAACAACAAGAGCCGTGGCTCCACAGTGGCACTTGCAGCTGGAGCACCTTGCCGTACTGGATCCTGTGCACGGGCATGGGATGCGCATTGCTGATGTGGTGGTAGAGCGCCGGCGGCGGGCCTTCGTAGCCGCAGACGGGCACGAGGCATTTGCAGGGCGCGAGCGGACACACGCTCTGGTGATCGGCGAGCTTGTGGTAAATGACATAGAGCCCACAGCCTTCGTGCGGGCACACCACCCTCAGCGACGAAACAACGGCTTCCACCATCGTGCTCCGCACGTCGAAGCCACCGCCGCGCTCGCACTTCTGGCACTGCCGCTGGTTCCCAGGGCGCTCGATGCGGCAGTCCGTGCAGGCCAGGGGCCCTCCCTTGTACTGCAGAAATCAATCGAAAAGCACATCAATCAAGAAACCTGCACATTGCTTAATCAGCCGAACGGACGAGGTGTATTCGAACCTGATACACTAGAGGTGTCAAGGGGCGAAGGCACAAGGTGCGGTGGAGCACGGTGAGGTCCATGGAGACCTTAGTGAGTTGCCTCGTCGGTTCCTGTTCCGTCTGCATGATCTCGCCCTCCTTGTGCACAACCATCTCTCGCTTGGGCCGGGGCATTATAAAGCTTTACCGTTACATATTTTATACTCTGCGCATAACTATCCTCCCGCATACGAAGGAAGGCAGTAGTTTGAGTTTTCTGGACAAATTTGCCCCTGCGCATGAGTAAGCTGCATAAATATCGACAGTAAATGCGCATGCAATGGTTGGCTGGTCCTCCTTCCTTTTCGCTTGAGTTGGCTTCCCCAGGCGGTCAAGCCGCATCCAGCGCTGCATGTGTTTGCCTGTAGCCATTTTCTGCTTTGGAAACTGGCGCGATTAATGGGGGCAGAACTAATCGAGCGGGGGCATAGATGGAAACCAACGCGAACGCGCAGACTAATCTGAGAAAAACAAGAATAAGTTATACGCAAAGTAAAAGGAATCGGAGGGAGTACTACTTCAAGGTGCATTAAATCAACACATGCAAGTATCAAAATGAGAGTCACAACATGCATGCATGCATTGTAATTAATGCATCGGTAACCGCAAATTATTGAAATATATCGAGTGCGGTGCTTTGATGTGTCGCGTCAACTCGTACATCAACAAGAAGTTTGATTATCCTCTCCCTCGCGGACTTAACTGCACCTGCCTTTGGATGTATGACAGGTTGGTCACCCACCTGTCGGGCCCACATGTCATACATGCAAAGGCAGGAGCGTCCCTCCCTCGCCCATGAGCGTGGTGGCTGGCAAGACTAGGAGAAGCTTTCACTACACGCTCTCCCTCCCGCACGTGGTGGACATGTAGCAGTTCTATCAGTGTCAGATGGCCAGAAGCGTACTGTAGTAGTCCTCCAGTGCAGTAGTACTCCTTCATTGTTCGACTTCCCGAAGAGGCGAAGAGCCAAGCGTAGCCCGGACGCTCGTGTGGTAGTTTCATGTGTAGAGTAGTCTAGGATAGCGTGTACCGTGCCTGTAAGCTTAAAATCGTTCGGGTCGGCTCCATGCTATGTGGCCGTCTCGAAGTTTAAAAAAAAATTAAAATAGTCTTCTGGCCCTACCTGTCACCCTAGTGATTGTAGTTTGCATGCTCATCTGGTCAAGACAGGAATATATATTTTAATTTGTTTTTTTTTTGAAAAGGGGGGACTCCCCGGCCTCTGCTTCATAATGATGCATACGGCCACATATATTTTAATTTGTGGTGGGTAAATGTTAGAGGTTGCAGCAAATATACTCCCTCCATTTTTGTATACAAGGCCACAAACCCATATTACAAGTACCAATGTAGAAATTAATGCCTACTTGAACCAATGTTGCAAACTAGTCTTTTCTCCTTGCTTGATGTGTTAATTAATGTGTATTTATCTCTCCAATGAACAACAAGACAACTCTCTCTCCTTGCTGGTTGATTAATACGGTGCATTCAAATCAATATTCTCACTCCTGCATGCATGCATGAGGTATTAATGTCTTTGCTTGCTAGTACGAGGCAAACCTCATCAATTTTACATCGATTTGTGTTAGTGGCCTTGTATCGTTGCAAATTGTAATTTTGATAGTGGCCTTGTATACAAAAATGGAGGGAGTATTGTACACTACAGGTCTTTCAGCCAAGTTTAGAGGCAAGCATGTGGGGCCAGTGCTATGATGTGTCATGTCAACTCGTACAACGAGGAGAAGCTTGATTTTACTACACGCCTTCTCCCTCGCCCATGCGCGCGGTTACTCGCAAACGAGGACAGGCTTTTACTTAGTAGTATACTTCTACAACAAGCTATCTGTTCCGCTCGCGGTGGACGGGCATGCAGCAGTGGATTCGACACTGTAGAAGCAGTAGTAGTAACATCATTGTTCATCTTCTCGAAGAGGCGAAGAGCCAAGCGCAAACCGAACGTTGCATGAGACAAAATTGCTATGTGAGCCCACTATTGTACTACAACTACTTGCTAGTATAGCCCTATAAACCAGAAAGGAGTATTTGCCCTTCTAGAGGTTTCAACAAGTGACTAGACTACACCGAGACGGAGTACATATGGAGCAAAATGTGTGAATCTGCACCGTAAATAAATACGTAGTAGTTCTATCGTTTTCCTCTCTGAGGTGCGCGATATTGAGTATACTGACTAGTCTCTTTTTGACACGCATTTACGTTTTTTTTGACACAGTACAGACGCAAGTCCTCATATACACGCGCATACACTCACCCCTATGAACGCACACACACATGACACTATCATCTTGAAATTTACGAAGTTACCATAGGCACCTCGTCGTCGACGGGTCCATAGGTGCTTGAATGCCAAGGAGGGAGAGGGTAGCGGTTCGTGAGACGTTGAACGGTCAATGATGCATCCTCAATTACATGCAAAGGGAATTAATTGGAGAAGCAGAATAGAGCCAACACGATGTGAATGCAACAGAGTTCGAACTCTCATATAATAAAAGGTGCCCCACCACTCCAATCCATCTACTCCCAAGTCTCTGCACAACACTGCTCACTCCAATCCAAGACCAAGTGATCAGAAGCCACAAGCACCTATGGAGGCGATGGACATGATCGGCAGTCGGTGGTGCCAAATCATCCAAGGTGCCGGCCTGCGGCCCCGCACCGCGCAGCGTTTCCACACGGTGCTGGCGACTACAGGCATCGTAGCCCTCGCCGACGCCGGCTTCGCCTCTTGCATGGACGACATGATGGTCAACTCCATCCGCAAGTTCACCGCCATCAAGAAGCGTGCGGACGAGCTTGCTGTACTGCTCCAGCCCGCGTGCCCAGGCTCCTCATTGCCTGCCACCCTCATCGGCCTCCATGGTGACGAACTGTTTCAAGCCCTAGTGGCCCTCCAGGTGCCGGAGGTCGCGACAAAGAATGTGCACCTCGAAGCCGCGCTCGCCGCGCAGCACCTCGCCATGCAAGAAACCGTCGACCTGCACATCCACGTCTACGAGAAAATTGTGTACATATGCCACTACAAGGCAAGCGAGGACAGAAAGACGTTGGCCTTCTTCCAGCGGCTGGAATCTTTGGACGCCATTGTTCAGAAGCACGTCGACCTGGCCACGAAAGCTACTGCTACTTAGGCGTCATTCGGTGGGCCGGCGCCCTGAGTTGAGGAGGTGGACGTCGTCGATGGATGCATCTCTTCTTCTTGCCTCATGTAACCAGCACTGCATCACCTCGTGGCCTTAATGTTTTATTAGTATAGTACTCCCTCCGTTCGCAGATATAAGTATTTCTAAAGATTCCAGCAAGTGACTACTACATATGGAGCAAAATGAGTGAATCTACACTCTAAACTATGTCTATGTACATCTGTATGTTGTATTCCATTTGAAATAGTATCTAAAAAGGCTTATATTTATGAACGGAGGTAGTATATGGCATTTTTATTCCAGTCGTAATGTTTTCACTATGAGGTGGGGCCGCAGTTGAGCAAACCCAGCACGCCCACCGGGCGTCGGCCGAGTTTAGAATTAGAAGAGAGAAACGAAGGAGGAGAGCTAGCTGTAGCACGGTCGCTGTTGTCAGATGGGACTCGTGTTTATAGAATAGGAGTACTGAGCACTCGTGCCTCTTTTTTTCTGAGGGAAAAATTAATTGTATGTCTAGTACCACTAGTTGGGTGCGTGCGACCTATAGCAGTCATCACTTTAGGTCTCCTTTTCGAACCACGGCTATGCTTCACAGTACATATTTTTTCACGCATTTATCCTCCTATATGTACTCCTAGGCTATTTCCACGTGCTCCCATTCGCCGACATGTGGGACATAGAGCATCTGGGTCGTAGTGCATGCACGACTCGGAGCATATGCCAGGGTACTTTACATTTCAGACCTCACGAATTACATGCAAACCCCCTGCAGAAGAATAAATAAATGAACGAATTACTACATGAAACCGGATTATTTTCGTGGAAACTGGAGCACGTTCATTAAATTTTGGACATAACACGTTTATAAAAAAAATGACCGGACCTAAACCAATCTAAGGGCCTCTTTGATTTTTCCCGCAAAAAAGGGCCTCTTTGATTCGCAGGATACTGAAAACACAGGAATGGGGAAAGTATGATGGCGATGAACTGAGACGAGGAGAACTCTAACTCAGTTAGAGGTTAGAGTTAGATTCTAACCCTGAACTAACTCTTAACCAAAGAGGTGTATGGATGGCAGGGTTAGATTGACAATAAATGCTCTATCTCAATCATTTGACTACTTTGGACCCCATTTCCTGCCGGATTTGTGGCCGGCACTTCTGTGGCCTCCTCCCGCTCACAATTGACATAAACGAACCATCTATACAAATCAAGCATGCAAAACATCATAATTTTTACTTTGTCCATACAAATGAGATATCCCACTTAAACATACAAGTCGTCAATCAAGCTTCACAAAATAAAAAAACACTTCGGGTCTGTTTGCTTCATGACTAACTTTGCCACAACTAAGCTTAGCAAAGTGTGGCTGCCACAAAAAGCGTGGCTAACAAAATGGCCACAACAAGTGTGGCAAGATTTGGCAAGAAGTTGAGTCTATGACATGTGGACCATGTAACTAGAAAAGTATGGCAAACCACAAGTGTGACCATGAACCAAACACATGCCTAAGATATTGTGGCACGCCTAAGCTTAGGCGTGGCAACCTTAGGCTGCAAACCAAACATGCCCTTTATGAAACAAAGAATGAGCTAACTCATCACGGAAGTCATTCACGATAGGGAGGGAGCCCGAAGCCCCTCACGCACCTAGGGAGGAGCTCTCCATCATCACTCTGGAGGAAGGCTCTGTAGAGCCCAAGCCCCGGGAACCCCTCCGGCGTTGGCCCATGTGAGTTGAGGTCGACACCGGCATGGGTGGCTGGGCCGCTTGCCGCCAACTGGGAACTGAATCTTTGGGCCTCTAGAAATAATGCAAGCCTGAAACCTAAATACCTAGAAAGGTGAACTGAATCTTTGGGCCTCTAGAAATAATGCAAGCCTGAAAGTGAAATACCTAGAAAGGTGAACTGAATCTTTGGGCCTCTAGAAATAATGCAAGCCTGAAACAGAAATACCTAGAAAGGTGAACTGAATCTCTGGGCCTCTAGAAATAATGCAAGCCTAAAATTGAAATACCTAGAAAGGTGAACTAAATCTTTGGGGAAATAATGCAAGCCTGAAATTGAAATACCTAGAAAGGTGACCTGAATCTTTGGGCCTCTAGAAAGATTTATTACATCCTCAAGCAGCATCAAACAATTCCATGCATGCACCACAAATCTTTACCAAGTTTGATTAGGATCTACTATTCCAAATCAGAATTAGTGCTAGAGCAAGCAAGATCAATGATATGGCCGTGAGATAGAGAAGGAACGAACAAACTCACCCCTCTCGCGACCTCCCTAGTAGATGCGCCGCCGCCGCGCACGATAGAGGGAGAAAAACGACTGGTGAAGGGGGAGCGGGGCGACCTTCGAAGGCCGGAGGGAGAGGGCGGCCGGAGTAGGGCGGCGGAGGCCGGAAGGAGAGGGCGGCTGGAGGAGAGAGAGGGCGAGCTGCGCTTGGGCGGGTGGCCCTGTGGGGAACAGAGAGGAGTCGTGTGAGAGGGGGGAGCGATCTGGTGCGGGCAGGGGAGATTTTTTTAGTTCTCTTTTAGTGGGCTCGAGGATAACTAACCCAATTAGAACCTCTCCACCGGGCTAGTTTTTTTAGCTGGGTTAGAGCAAACTAGCTCAAACTAACCCCTCTTGTTTCGATAATTTGAGGTTATTTCAACCCAAACTAGCTCTAACTCAGGGATCCAAACAAAGAGGAGTGTTACTGTACATGCTACAGTGTCGACAGTAGCACATTGTTTTTATGGCCATATCACCACATTGTTTTCTACTGCTGGTTCACTGGGCCACCGTGGTTCGCACTACTGGTTCACTGCGCTGCCGTGGTTCGCACTCCTCCGACCTGAGTAGTACATAGTATAGTACTAGTATATACCGCATCATTCTTTGCTCCTTCTTACAACTCAGACATGTGGGAGAGCCAGCATCCGGGTCGACGTGTCTTGCACCAGATTAGATCGCGAAACGGAAGGGGGGCATCACCCCGGTTGGAGCGCCAGTAATTCATGACTATAGTGAGTGGTCATATCACAAGTCTTTCCAGAAGTAACGCACCGTCAAATCACACAGCCCACTCGCTCACCCTCGTCGCCTCTCTGTCAAACCGCCTACCCGAAAACTGTTGCACGTACTGCCCGGGAAAATCCCCGCCCTCAACTTTTAACTACGCGAAAATAGTTCGAGCTTGTACGTTCTATATAAATACAGTACTTACTGTATGTTTATTCACCCGTGGGGTTGTTCAATGAATGGAGGGGCGGGGAGCACAAGTGAACAATACTGTAGTACTACTAGTAGTAAGTAGGAGTCGTACAGTAGTCACCTTAAATAGAGAGTTTCTTTTCTTTAAAGCCACGTACACAAATTGAAACGCTTGTTGTGGAGAGAAAAAAGACAATCACTCCACTATATATGGACGTAGGGGCCTGAGCGCTTGCTTTACTAGGGTTTCTCTCTTCATTCTCTCATCCTCTCCAGATATAAACAAGAAAGCGGTAGCGACATTTTCTCTCTGCTCACCGCTGGTCACAAATCCGGCCGGATCCCTTCGGCCGGTGTGTGTAGAGGACTAAAAGGTGCATCACTCACACGATCATCGCCGCCGAGGGAGGAAACCCACAACTGCCGGAGGGGCCCGATCCTCTGCCCGTGCCGTTCTCTCCGACACAGCGCCGGCTCAGGAGGTCCTCCGACCCTTCTTCCTCCCTGCCATATTGTCCGCAGATCTGACCTGCCACCGCCGACATCCCGGCGACCCTCAGGTATAAGTTCTCCGAAAGTGGCCTTGCTCTACTGCCCCAGCTCCCCACGTGTCTACATGTGCATATTTTTCTACTCCCATCGGCTCTTCCAAAGCCACCTAAATTTTTAGTATTATTAGAGGTAAAGATACTTCATGCATTCGAATCTAGGGCTTTGTTCAAACAACGAAGAAAGGGGGAAAGTTGTAGCATGAATCTAGGACTTGATTCAAAGAGGAAATAATATGGTGAAAGTAGTAGAGACCGGATACCCAACCGGTCTCTAGGTTGAAAACGGAAATAATAGGAAAACGATGTACAAACTGGATAAGGAACAGATCTATTATTGGTTAAAAAAAGGATAGAAAGTGGTGGCTGGTGGACAAGTCAACAGAGTATGTCCAAGATTAGATTTGCTACCATCACATAGTAAAATGTCTCCAGGATTAGATTTGCTGCCCTCACATAGTAAAAGGTCTCAGGATTAGATTTGCTGCCCTCACATAGTAAAAGGTCTCAGGATTAGATTTGCTACCATCACATAGTAAAAGGTCTCCAGGATTAGATTTGCTGCCCTCACATAGTAAAAGGTCTCCAGGATTAGATTTGCTGCCCTCACATAGTAAAAGGTCTCCAAGATTAGATTTGCTACCCTCACATAGTACAAGGTCTCCAAGATTAGATTTGCTGCCCTCACATAGCATGAACAAACTCAGCATCACCACTTTATGCCTCCTTGTAGGTACATTGTGCTGATGCGTCCACTGTCGCATATCCTTATACCAACCTTCTGCTGTTGTTAATGTAAGGGCGCATGTAAAATGAAGTGATCACACCGTCACCTTAGGGACATGTCTAACCAATGTTATTGTTAATCTAATGCCTCCAGTGATAAGATGCAATTAAACTGTGTTACAAATGGCACTCCTGCTGTTTTCCCCAGTATGATAAGTAAGTTGCTCCTTTACGCTGCAGAGTGTCCTAGTGTCCCCACGGTCTCATGCCCTTAAACCAACTCTTTAGCTGCTGTTGATTTACTGTGTCTGGTAAACAAGCAATGCCACCATTAAATTAATCCCATATTTGAGGAATCTCATTGTTGATCGTAATGCTTTTGGTAACATGAAGCATTGCTGACATTTTAAAATTTCTACTGTCCTTGCGTGATTGCCATGAACATAATTAAGATGCTTCTTTTCATTTTGTATATGTTTCGTATATTCTTATTGACCAGCAACTATTTACTTTCTATCTTTTTGTGCAGATAGGGATATCCATTTCACCTTGTTGCTATTGTGACCTTTTGGTGAACTGGACAAAACACTTTTTTTGGAATGAGTATCTTGTGCAGTTCAACTAAAATGTCACGTGGGCAACATCTCTCAATTTTGGTGGAACTGCACAAAATGGTGATTGGAGTTTCCAAAATCTCCGTCAAGTTCTGCCGGTAATCTCGTGCAACATTTTATTAGCCTTTGCAAGATGGAGCCGTCACTGTCACCACATTGGCACTTTATTTTAGTGGAACTGCACAAAAGGATAAGAAAATTATAGTTGCACCTTACATGAGCCGGACAGCCAACCTTAATGTTCCTCAATTTTAGTGCAACTATTAAAGAAGAACCTGCCAGCTCACAAGAGCAAGTACTTCTTGCTAGGTGAATGATGCAATCTTTGCTTCATTTCAGGTGAACTGCAGAAAAAGGCACTTGAATTGAATCATGGAACTCCAGGCAGACCTCATCCAAGTAGAGCTGGAGGTTGAGTTCAAGGAGGCCGCTATTAAAGCGAAATCTTGCTCTCCTGTCTCCTTGTTTGTGCTGTGCAAACATGCTGTGCAAACAGGAATACTCAACTACAGATGTTGTGATGGTCAAGAGCATTTGCCAAGTTCTTCGATTGTATAACATGGCTAGCCAAGATGGATTTAATCCCGATATTCACTTTATCAAAAGGGTCTAATGGGTTATTTCTGAATCTTGTAAGCTGGGAATCAGTGAGATGTGTAGGCATCTTTGTTGTACTTATTATTTGAATCTTATTTGTTGGTTCTGAATCTTGCAAGCTAGGAATCAATGAGATGTGTAGGCATCTTTGTTGTACTTATTATTTGGATCTTATTTGTTGGTTCTGAATCTTGCAAGCTGGGAATCAATGAGATGTGTAGGCATATTTGTTGTACTTATTATTTGGATCTTATTTGTTGGTTCTGAATCTTGCAAGCTGGGAAACACGGCATGATGATGCAGAGGACAACAACCATAACAAATAGTTCAAACTTGGCTAGTATTATCTTTGTGAAAGTGCGACAAATGTGTTGATCGTGTGCTTCCTGAGAATAATAATTCTAATTGTTGTGCATGTTGATCCTGTGGCACTGATAGAATGAGCGAATGCATTGCTTGTTTTAAGTATAAATTTCTATTAAAGCTCATTAAATTGAAGTAAAGTGACCACTAGCTCTTGTTATTACAGTACCAATACAAACCCGCTCGTGAACCGACGTGTGGCCGGAGTAGGTTTCTTAATGGAGGCGTTTCAATGCGCCGAGGGTGTATCTTTTGCCGGGCATGCAGCGGACGAGGGAGGGGTAGTAACTGTTGTCGCCTGTACACACTCAGCTTACTATTGAATCCAGTTCCCCAAGAGCTGAAAAACGAACTGTTGCCGCTGCCTACACACTCGTTCACTCGAAGAGACTCCAATGGCGATCCGTGGGGTGAGCCTGTTGGATATGGACTTCACCAAGGAGTTCTCCTTTGAGTTCGCCATTCAGTCCTATGGCTGCACCAAGTTGAATGTGATGTACACAACGATACAGACTCGGTGAAGCTCTGCCTCGCCTCAGTCCTATGGCTGCACCAGGTTCTGGAGCATTCGCCCATTTCATCGGCAGCGCCGACTGCACCTTCGCTATGTTGGAGAGAAGGAAGAACGCGACGATTTGGCCATCTGGTGCAACAAGCTTGTTGACATCCAGAAGCAATACAAGATCATCATCAACGGGCAGGAGAAGGACTCCGTGGTTGACCTCGCTGAGACCATCATCGACTCCTGATACGCCAACATGAAAGAAGATGACCTGAACACGTGGGAGGTACCTCTGAATCTAGCCTACATAACCTACGCCGCCAAGGACGCATACGCATGCTACGACATGTACAGGCAGATCTTGGACATGAGGGCGTGTCTGCTACCCGTAACCGACGAGTACACGGACAGCCGCAACGTCATGATCAAGTGTGCCAGGAAGGTCTAGATGTTGTACTTTATCTGTTTATAAGCACCTTTATCATCTGAGTGTTTCATGCATTAGCCTATGTGTCGTAATTATCTGTTTTGTCCGAAATATTTCTTTTAAGAACCCATTAACCTGAATGCTTTTTAGTGGCTATTTGCTTATGTACGTAAACTAGTTCACTTGTCCGTAAAAAAAACTAGTTCACTCGGCTGCCGTGCTTTGAATCTCCTTCCTCCCAACATATTCCCCTCCTCAGGTGGACCCAGCAGGTCTCTGAATTTTCTCCCACTTTCTTTTTCGATGTAAACTGAGTTTTCTCCCAGTACTTTCCCCTAGAACCAACTCAACTGTCCCACGTCTAGCCTAAAAAATAATAATACCCCACGTACCATTAACTCATCAAATTAAAATGATGTTTTATTTCGTAAGTTGAATGTTCTTACAAAATAATAATAATGATTGTTTATATATAACTTGGCAAGTTAACTCCTAGTGATTGCGTACATAAGCTTGCAAAGATTTTACTGACATGCAATCATGTGTTTATGTTTTTATAACATTTCTCCGTCTGGCCCAACATGATATTTTCACCCAGCCTAGCAAGTCCACGGATTTAGAGAAAAATGCAAATGGGATTTAAATATGTTGCATAGATGCTACATCATTGTTTCACCCAGCCCACCAAATGGACTAAAAAAACAAATGGGCTGGCTGACATGTGGGCCAGTAGGTCGAAGCCTAAGAAGGCGTTGGATTTACATCCAACGGTCGGCATTCTTCTTCAATCTCTCGTCTTCTTCCCCCAGCGCTGCAAGAACCGCCTGCTCCAGCCTTCGGCGTCCAGCGGCGTTGTTTTGCGCTCCTCAGCGAAACGCTACCCTGCCGACGGCCAGGCCATCCCTCCACTCCGCACCTCCTGTTATTCTCTGTCGAGTGTAGGCCCACCCCGCACCTGAACCAGTCAAGTTTCCGACTCCTCTCCGTCTGCGACTCCACTGCCGCGTCTTCCCCATCTCCGGGTCATTCCAGTCTGGGGCCTCACTGTCGTCCATCGCCTCGGTGCGCTCGGCGCGGCGTGGTCAACATACGAGAGTCATCGGAAGAGGACTATACATGGAGAGCCTGACGGCTGGGACCCACGAGGTCCATGGTCGCACGCAAGGAAAGTTCCTCCTTATTATGCACTGTACATGCACTGTACGTGGGAAGGGCTTCTGTATTTCACGAAAAAACATTCCCCCTGCTGACAGGTAGGACCCACCAGCTATATCTGCGCACGCAAGGAAATGCCTCCTTATTACGCACCAAAAAATGAATACCCCCTGCTAGGTAGGACCCACCATAGTGGCTGGCTGACTTGTGGGCCTACTAAGTTGACAAGGACGGAGGGCTTTGTCAACTTAGTCAATATGAACGATTCTAGCTCCAGTGGTCGTACAATGTCCATCCAACGGCCATAGTGCTTCTTCAACCTGTGGTCTTCTTGCTCCAGCCGTCCAAAGCAGCGCCGGTCGTGCCGCGTGCTCCTGCCTCTCGTGGACGGTTGTGATGCCGCGGAGGCCTCACCGCCCCCTACTAGTCCCACTGCTGGCCCAGGGTATCCCTCTACTCACCCACACCCCCTGTTATTCTGCGGCGACGACAGCCTCATGCCGCAGTCGAACTAGTGAACCCTCGTACTCCTCTCCGCGTGGGCATCCACTGCCGCGTCTTCCCCGGCTCCGCGTCGTCCCCTTCCTAGGCCTCACCGTCGTCCACCGCCTTGGTGCTCTCAGCGCAGCGTGGTCAATGTGGTCAATGACTGACTTCCATCGGAAGAGTACTGTACGTGGAGAGGCTGACAGCTGGGTCCACGGCCACAGCCCAGTTTTTTTGTGATTTGCCAAGTAAGTCGCTTTGTCAGGCCTGTTGGGCTGCAAATCTTTCAAGACGAGGAGAGCTTCATTCGGCTGGCCTAGAAAATGGCCTATCAGTAATGAGAAATGGGTTGTACATTTTTATAACACATCAAACTGACAATTAGTTTCAAATATCTTTTTTTCATTTCGAGATTTTAAATTACATTAATTTTTATACATGGAGAATTGGTTGGATTTTATATTGATATACATTTATTTTTAAAATTAGTTTGAATGTAAGTCGAAATTTCGGGATTAAAAACAGTTCGGACCGCACCGAAATATGCAAAATTTCGTATTATTTTTTAATCGTGGCCACAATATGGGTTGTAATGCTAACAAAAAGAATATGGGCTCCAAAAAAAAACCTTGAGAATTAGCAAATGGGTTGTAAATCATTAGAAATAATGGCAGATGGGTTGTATCTTGTTTTCCACAGATTTGAGGCTTTTCTAAAAAAAGGTTGACGCACAAGCAGTGACTGTTGGATGTCCATCGAACGGCCGTCGTGCTTCTTCAATCTCTGCTCTTCCTGCTCCAGCCGCTCAAACAAGCGCCGGCGGGACTGCCTGCTCCCTCCTCCCCGTGGCCGGCTGTGCTGCCGCGCAGGCCTCACCGCCCCACCGTACTCCCATCGCTGGCCTAGCCATCCCTCGACTCACCCACACCTGTTGTTATTCTCAGGCGACGGCAGATGAACAAGTAAACCCTCGTACAGTCGTACTCCCCTCCGCGTGGGAAACAACTACCGAGTCTTCCCTGCCTCCGTGTCGTTCCCTTCCTAGGCCTCGCCGTCGTCCACCGCCCTGGTGCTCTCGGCACGGCCTGGTCAACGTGGTCAAAGACCGACATGCATCTGAAGTGGACTGTACGTGCAGAGGCCGACAGCTGGGTCCACGGCCGCACGCAATCTTTATTACGCGCAAAATAATGATTCCTCCACCTGACATCAGGGACCCACCGAAAAGGCCTCTGTATTTCGCGAAAAAAATGTTACCGCCGCTGACAACTCGGACCCACCAGCTATATCTTCACACGCAAGGAAGTGCCTCCTTATTACGCACAAAAAAATGAATACTCCCCCTGTTAGCTGGGACCCAATATAGTGGCAGGCTGACTTGTGGGCCTACTAAGTTGACGGGGACGGAGGGCTTTGTCAACTTAGTCAATATGCACGATTGTAGCTCCAGTGACCGTACGATGTCCATCCAACGGCCGTAGTGCTTCTTCAACCTCTGGTCTTCTTGCTCCAGCCGCCCAAACCAGCGTCGGTCGTGCCTCGTGCTCCTGCCTTCATGGCCGGTTACGATGCGGCGGAGGCCTCACCACCACCTACTACTCCCACCGCTGGCCAGGCCATCCCTCTACTCACCCACACCACCTGTTATTCTGCGGCGACGGCAGCCTCACACCGCAGCGAACCAGTGAACCCTCGTACTCCTCTACGCGTGGGCATCCACTGCCGCGTCTTCCCCGGATCCGCGTCGTGCCCTTCCTAGGCCTCGCCGTCGTCCACCGCCCTGGTGCTCTTGGGGCAGCATGGTCAACCTGGTCAAGGAACGGCTTCCATAGGACGTGGACTGTACGTGGAGAGGTTGACAGCTAGGTCCACGACCGCAGCAAGGAAGTGACTCCTTATTACGTGCAAAATAATTATTTCTCCACCTGACAGCGGGGACCCACCGGACGGGCCACCGTATTTCACGAAAAAAATGTTTCCCCCTGACTGTTGGGACCCACCAGCTACATCTTCGCACGCAAGGAAGTGCCTGACAGTTGGGACCCACCTGGTCGAAGCGTACTAGCGTTGTCATTCTGGTCAGGAACGTGTACGTACATATATACTAGTGGATGTAGAGGTGCGCACGTAGCATGTACACGTACGTACATCGGCCAGGGTGCAAGAATGAAAATACGACCACGTATGTGTACATATGGGCGGGGTCTCGAACACCTAGTCGCGCATATATACGTACGGCCAGGGCTCATTTAAATTGGCTGGGTCAGAACGGAGAAACTGCGTCGTCGTCGTGTTCATGGGGAGCCAACCGGCTGGGTCGGAACAGAATGCGTCGTCGTGTTCATCGGGAGGGCTTGGATAGAACAGGCGGTGGAAACGAGGCCTGGCGTACCCCAGACCAGAGGAAACGGACCTCCTACGTTCGGAACGGGGTCTTGTTCATCGGGAGGGGTGTGGCATACCGCAAAACGGAGGAAACGGACCTCCTACGGTCGAAACGGGGGTCCTGTTGATTGGGAGGGGTGTGGCGTACTGCAAAACGGAGGAAACGGACCTCCTACGGTCGAAACGGGGGTCCTGTTGATCGGGAGGGGTGTGGCGTACCGGAAAATGGACGAAACGGACTTGTGTTGGAGCGCTACGGTCGAAACGGGGGTCCTGTTCATTGGGAGGGGTGTGGCATACCGCAAAACGGGACTCCACGAGATACTGTTTATCTCCACCGTCGACCTCCTATAACCTCCACGAGCTACTGTTCATCCACCGTCGACCTCCTCCAGCCTCCACCTGCGACTGTTCATCCACGGGCTCCTGTTCATCCAGCCTCCACCGCGCGCTACTCCATCGGCTACTGTTCAACCACCCCTCTCCACGGGCTCCTGTTCAACCACCCCTCCACGGGATACTATTCATCCACCCCTCCACCGTCTACTGTTCATCCACCCCTCCACGGGGTCGTCCTATTCATCCAGCCCTCCACACCACGGGGTCCTGTTCATCTAGAGGCAATGCCACCGCTCACTGTTCATCCACCCCCCCATGCTCACTATTCATCCAGAGAGGCAGCATCCATCGGCTTCAGTTAGCACCAGTAGCGAAGGAATCGCTCGATCGGGTTCAGTTAACAGCCATCGATCAATCGCTCGGGTTCAGTAACGCGTAGCCTGCAGTGCAATCGCTCGGGTTCAGTTAGAGCCCAATGCCTCGCTCGGGTTCAGTTAGAGCCAACGCCTCGCACACACGCGCGTACGTGTATGAGAGAAACGCGCATCGCTCGGCCCCCGACCTCCCACCGTAACCGGGAACTCCCCGAAATTTTCCTCCCCCTTGCTTCTACCATGGTTTTTTCCGTCATGGACGGGCCAAAGAATGTCATGCAGCTGCGTCTCCGGCCCGCCCAGGACGAAAAGCCCATTTTTTGTCATGATTTTTTGTCATAGAAGTAGGAGCCCACCACATCTATGATGATACTGGGTTTTCTCACAATTATCTTCATAGAAGTGTCATAGGTATGACAAAAAAAAAATTTCATTCGGCCCAAAATGTCACGGATGTGTCTTTTTTTTGTAGTGGGTGGTTTCTCAACATAAGTAGTAGGAACAATAGGATCATTATAAGTGATAATATTTTCTTCAACTGTAACAGGTGCAACTACTTTTACTTCAATGGGAGAATTATATTTAAACCACTTCTCCATAGGGAGATCAACGTGAGTAGCAAAACATTCGCAGAAAGAAGCTACTATCTCAGAGTCAAGTCCATATTTAGCGCTAAATTCACAAAAAGCATCAGTATCCATATGTCGGGGGTTGGGTACGACATATGCCAAAGGATGGCTTATCTTGGTGGGAGCGAGTAGAACGTCGCCGGTGCCCGGAAGCGGGATGAGGCGAAGACATGCACGTCGGCGAAACTTACCCAGCTTTAGGGCTCTCCGAGGAGATAACACCCCTACTGCTGCTCTGCGGGGTCTCCGCATGGTCACTATGGCACAGGGGCTACAATGGTGCTCCTGGAGTTGTTTCTGGAGGTAAGAGAGGGCAAGGCTAGCTCTCTCCTTCCTACAATCTAAGGTCTATCTCTATCTGGGTCCGAACCCTTTGCATGGGCTTCCTGGGGGGTTTATATAGGCCTAACCCCCTGGGGTACAATGGTAATCTGACTGGGCGCGGGTCCCAGCTGTCTGTCTCTTAGGCCGTCGTCCTCTTTGCCGACTACTGGGGCCCGCCGACTGGCGGGCCCCGTGGACAGGCCTGATACTGTAGTGATGCTTCTGATGACGCGGGCGTGGTCATGTGTTCATGGCAACAGCGCCACCGTCCGGCGTGCGCTCACTGTCGCCATTACCCATCTTGTCTGGTTAATGGCGTGCGGGGCCCGTGGGAGGGGTCGGCCGACTCCAGGGGGCCGACTCCGACAGGTCCGTCTTCGGGACGCACGTGCCGACTTTTGTCTACCCGCTGACAGGCGGCCCCACCGTCCTTGGGTCGTACAGGCAGGCATCATGGGCACAGTGCGCCGCCCACTGCGGCTGAGGTCAGGGCAGGCATGGCAACAGTGCCACGCCTCGCCGGAGATCTTCAGCGATACGGCTCACTGTAGCCATGCCGGCCCCTTGTAAGCACGGGGAGGGGGGGGGGACAGCCATGCCGTGGCCATACCCCGCCTTGTCCTTTGAGACGAGGGTGGAGTCGCGGGCCGACTCTCCATAGCCGGCCTCCCTTGAAGTCGCCGGCCGCGAGTCGGCTTATCTCGGAGTCGCTGTCTGGGACTCGGCTTATCTTGGAGTCGTCGCCTGGGACTCGGCTTATCTTGGAGTTGCCGTCTGGGACTCGGCATATCTTGGAGTCGCCGTCTGGGACTCGGCATAAGCGGCGTTACTAATCCCAATGTCTTGAAAGGTTCTGGGGCTCGGGTCAGCCTACCCGTGGCCCATTACTCTGACAGTAGTCCCCGAAGCTGGTGAGGCTCCGTGGTCACTGCGTCGTGGGGCCTCAACAGTTTCATTCTTCTAGGACTTCGCTTGCCGCCTTCCTTCAGGCCGACTGTCCGAAGTCGGACTCGCTGAGGGCCGTCTTGCGTTATAGAGAGCTCGAAAAGTCATGGCGGGAGACCAGGCGGCGTGCCTGATACGCTTCCTCGCGGCCGCCTGCTGCGGTCCTATCGTGCGGTGCCACGTGGCAATGATAGTTTGCCTACCTACGCGCGCGACGGGACAGGCCGTCAGGTGGGGCCCGCCACTACCGCGCCTCGGCACACGAACGGATCCGTTGCGGCCGTGTGGGCGGTTGGGTTCCCCACGTCGTTACTGCACGCAGTAACTTCGTGGGATAAATCATGGGGGGCGTGGGGTCCTGCGCGCAGTTAATCCCACACTCGCCCCATCGGCTTCTCAGCCCTCAAGGGTATAAGTAGGCGGTGGGAGTGGAGCGGCAAGCACGCGCGCCCATCCTCCCTGCTTCCCCGCCTCCTCTTGCCTCCTTTCCTTCCTCTTGCCGCCGTCGAGCAAAGACACACCGCACCAACAGCGATGAGCTCTTCCTCCGCCGTCGCGGCTCCTGCCGCGCGCTCTGGCATCTGGGACGGCTCGGAGGTGGATGACAACCACATTGAGTTCGTCCGCCTGACGCGCCGTCTCCCCAGCGCAGACCTCGTGCGTGCCCGCGCCGCGTCGAAGGGGGAGATTCTGCCGGCGCCGGAGGAGGGCGAGCGGGTTATCTTCCGCTCGCACCTCATGCGCGGCCTGGGGCTGCCGGCGAGCGGCTTTTTACGCTCCTTCCTGGAGTTCCACGGGCTCTAGCCACACCACCTCACCCCAAACACGGTGGTGCTGTTGTCCGCCTTCGCCACTCTGTGCGAAGGCTTCCTAGGCGTCCTCCCCACCATTGAGTTGTGGGGGGAATTCTTCTCGTCCAAGCTCGGCACGCACGTCGCCGGCGTGCCGGCTCAGTGCGGCGCCTTCATCGCGATGCGGCGGTCGACGGCCGACAACCCTTTCCCCGCCATTGCGCTAATCAAATCGGTGAAGATGTGGCAACGGTCGTACTTCTACGTGAAGAGCGTTGCCCCCGACGGAGACTGGGTTAATCTGCCGCCTTATGAAGCCGGCCCGCCGGCTGGGAGGCTCCCCAGCTGGTCTAATCGGGCCAAGACGCTGACTCCTGCCGGAACCGCCGCCGTGGCACGGCTCCGAGTTCTGACGCAGTCAGAGGGCCTCGTTGGGGCGACTTGCTGGCCGCCTTTGTGGTGCGCCGAGTCCTCCCCTTCCAAGGCCGGCCTCATCTGATTAGTCAGATGAGCGACCACCGAGACCCGAGTCGGATGTGCACCAGGGAAATGCCCCACGCAGAGGTGGCAAACATGGTGAACCACATCGCGAACTGCGAGCTCAGGAAGGACTGGCAATTCGGCAAGGAGCCGTACTCGCGCGCCAACCCCACTCCAGTGGTAAGTCACATCTCTTTGTTGTTTTGTCTTCTTCATAGCCGACTCCGACTTCTGGTTTGTATTGGCCTCTCTGATTTAGAACCCCCGTCATGTAGCCCACAGCCGGCGTTACGAGGCCGCCCCGCGAGTTCGTCCCCGACAGAGCGGAGAGCGACGTTGATGACCCTGACTTGGGGGCGGCGGTGATGGAAGCCGACACCGAAGGCGGGGGCGGAGGAGCGGGAGGCGGCTTCAGGCCCTCGGCCACCTTTGCTGACTGGCCTGATGACAATGCTGAAGGGGAAGTCGTCCCGCGCCACCAGCCAAGGGTTGGCCCGTTGGGCGCGGGTTCCTCCACCGGCCTAGCCGGCCCAGGCAGCTTGAAGAGGCGCCAGACCGGGCCGAGTTCACTCGGCGGCAAGCCGAAGAAGCTCAAAGGGGTGGCCGCCACGACCAGACGGGAGGAGGCGGCCGCGAGGGCCAACCGCTTCCGCAAGGAAGTGAAGAGGCCGCCGCTAGTCTCTGCGTAAGTGTTTCCTCCTTTGTCCTTATTTTCCTTCGGTGAATCTCGTCCGAGTTTCTCTTTTTTCATTCCCTTTCTGCTTCAGGGCTCCCCTCATCCTTGAGAGAGTCGCCGTCCCCTCCGTCATGGGGTCGGCGAAGGCGCCAGCCAACACTCGGCGGATTGACCCTGCCGCCGACCTCCGGGAGGCGACGGAGCGAAATGCGCGGGAGCAGCGCTATGAGGAGGAGGCCGCCCGTTTGGAGAAAGCGGAGGCTAAGAAGGCAGCGGCCTCCGCCCAGAAAAAACTGGAGGAGGCCGAAGCCGCCGCCGCAGCAAGGCAGCAAGCCGAGGAGGCCGCGCGCCGCCAGTCGGCGCTGTTCATCCCCCCACTGT
>NC_057804.1:603304873-603332339 GCF_018294505.1 Triticum aestivum
CCCCCGGAGATCACGGGGCAGACTGGAGAAGCCGGCCCCGAGAACCCCGTCATGGAGAAAGAGAGCGGCGAGGCCTCAATGTCGGACACGCTCGTGCCGCTACCGCCGCCTTCGCCGCCGTCTGGGAGAGCGCACGGCAAACAGCCGGCGGGCCCGCCGGTGCCATCGACTGTGGATTAGTCTGAGGCGAGGCTGCTTCTCCAAGTCGCCTCGTTGGTGCGCCGCCGTCTTGAGAGGGCGACCTCGGCGCCGAGGCCCCGGGAGACCGGCGCCGCCAGCTCAGCAATCCCAAACGCCGAGGCGACAAGCGTCGCGCCCGTTGGGTGGTTGCCCGGAGGCGGCACAGGGCCGATGAACCAAGCGCTTCTGGACGTCCAGGAGAAGCTGCGAGCTGAAGGCGACGCCCTTCAAACTTGCACCAGGGCACATCTGCAGCGCGAATGGCCGTCCGAGTATGCTTCCCTCTTCTTCTTGATTCTTGTTTTTCTTTGTGGGGGCGCACCAGCGCACCCACTTGGTGTAGTCCCCGAGTTTCGGGCCGGCTGCTGAGCAGGCGGTTCGGAACTCCCTCTGGCGAGTTCCAAATATTTAACTTGTCTGAAATGCTTTATTGCAGGAGTATCACAACCTCCGTGCTACCGCCTTCAACCGCAATGTTGAGGAGCTAGGCAGGTGGACCGCCGACTTGTCGGAGAGCCGGAGTGAGTTCTTTTTCTTTTTCCCGGGGGCGCGCTGGCGCACCCGTGGGCTGTAGTCCCCGAGATTCGGGCCGACTGCTGAGCAGTCGGGCCCGATCTTCTCAGCGACCTTCTTTGTTGATGACTCATCGTCTTTCGTCTTTTTTCTTCTTCAGAGGCCAACGCCACCCTTCAGCAGCAGCTGGGCGAGGCCAACACCGCCTTGCGCGCCAAGGAGGAGGAGTGCAGCAAACTCGCCGTGGAGCGCGACCTGCTGGCGGCGCAGCTGGCCGAGCAGAAGGAGCTGCTCAAGAAGGCGCAGGACGAGGCCGAGAAGAAGGAGGCCGCTCTCCAGGCCGAGTTCGAGAGCGAGCGCTCCTCCTGGACTGACAGGGAGGCGATGCTGACCTCCGGCTTCCACGAGATTGAGGACATCATCGATGGTGAGTTTCTTTCTTCTTCGAGCTTATGACTATAGGTCGGGCCGACTTCTAGTTCTTTCGACTCACTTCTTTTTTGTCTTGGCAGACTTCTTCCCTGGCCACTCGCAGGCGGTCACTCAGGCCATCGAGGCTGATCGCGAGATGTGAAGGGCAAGCGGTGCGGAGATCGCCGCCAATGCCCCCCGAACTGTCGATGAGCAGCTTCTGAGCATCGAGGCCCGTCTTTGTCCTGCCCATCGGCTGATGCACCGGCTTCAGCGTGCCGGCGCCCAGGCGGTTGCAGCTCTGTGTCCGGACATGCTGGCCCTGCGCACCACCAGTCGGACCGCCGACTGGCTGGAGGTCCCGGCTGGCCGTCTTGAAGCTTGGAAGGGTTCCTCGGCCCGGGCCGGAGCGCGTCGGGCCTTGGAATTCGTCAAGGCGTGGTATCCAGGGCTGGACCTGGACCGGTTGGCCGCGTTCCGGTCAGAGGCCCAGGCAGAGTTGGTGGCCGTGGAGGGTGCCCTTGTCGAGCGTGCGGCGGCGATTGCCGACTACACGGACACCAGTGTCTTCGTCCCCGAGCGGGCTGCAGGCGGCGAGGAGGTGCCGCCAGAGTGGTTCGGGATGAACCCGGACTTCGGCGAGGACTCGGCAGAGGTTATTGACTCCAGCACCGAGGAGGAAGGCGAGGCGGAGGACGGAGTCGAGACAGAGGTGCCGGAAGTCGGAGCGGGCGACCAGCCTCAGCTTGACCGCGCCTCCAGCAACGAGCCGCGTCCAGAGAAGGCGACTGCCGCCGGAGGCGATCAAACCGAGACCGCCCAGCAGGCCGCCCCGGTGCCGGACACCGCCATCTCCTCCGATCCTCCGATCCCAGATGCCGCCTCCTAGGCTGCCGTTTTCGCCTCTGCTTTATCTGTCTTAGTAATCTTTTTGGAAAACTTTGTTAAATTCAAACAATTCCACCCGCGGGGTGTATCTTGGACTTCTACTCGAAGATTCGGCCTAGGGCCTATGTAAATATTCATCTGAGTTCTATTTTTCCTTGCTTATCGCTCTTTAGGCTTTTCCCTTTGCCGCCTTCCTTTAGTTGCTGCCTTGCTAGTCGGACAACCGCTCTGCGGACTGTCGCTGGATCAAATGCTTGGCTACTTTGGGAAGGCAAGTACTCGGCCATTTTAGAGACTTCTTAACAAGTTGGATAGAAGGCGGCGAGCCGACTACCAAAGAGTCGGCTGTCTTTAATAGAGGCTAGCAGAAGCGGCAAGCCTACTACTCATGAGTCGGCTTTTGCTTCAGAGAGGCAGGAAGCCGGCTTACGCTATGTTTATGCTTTGAGTCCTTAGCCATTTTTCGTGTGGATGCCCATTCTTCCTTACTCCTGTCCACCAGTCAGTCGCTCTGCGAGCTGCGGCTTCTTGACAGGAGTCGGCTTAGGCATCGCGCACTACTTGTCCGACTGTAGGAAGCATTTCATAGCGCAAGGCGGCGAGTCCCTGGGCCGACTAGTCGAGCCCAGTGCCAAACGGCATATAAAGAGTAATATACTCGAAGGCATAATTCTTATCATACAGATAACAAAAGAGGGCAGTCCCCGAGCTCGTCTCAGGGGGGCCAAAGTCTTGGTACTTTAATACAAAAGGGGAGCGTGATACATACTGCATCCACTGTAAAATCTTCGGAGAAGATTTGCGTTCCACGGGCATTCTGTCTCTTTGCCGGAGTCGTCCCTCTTGCACGCTCGAGGCTTCTGGGCGTCGATCAGGTAGTAGGAGTCGTTTCCCAGCACCTTGCTGATGATGAAGGGGCCTTCCCAAGGCGTCGACAGCTTGTGCTGATCGGCTGTTCGCTAGATCAGTTGGAGCACAAGGTCACCCTCTTGGAAAGATCTTGGCCTGACCTTCCTGTTGTAGTATCGACACAGACTCTGCTGGTAGATGCTGGACCAGCTGAGTGCCAATAGCTGGCCCTCTTCCAGCAGATCGACACCGTCTTGACGTTCTTCCTCCGCTTCTTCCTCGGTATAAATAGTGACTCGCGGGGAGTCGAACTCTATATCCGTTGGGATGACGGCTTCGGCGCCGTAGACAAGGAAGAAAGGCGTGAAGCCGGTTGACTTGTTTGGAGTCGTGTGCAAACTCCAGAGGACAGCCGGCAGCTCCTCAAGCTAGCAGCCGGCCGAACGCTCAAGCGGCACGACTAGTCGAGGCTTGAAGCCGGATAAGATGAGGCCGTTTGCTCGCTCTACCTGGCCGTTTGACTGCGGATGGGCAACGGACGCTAAGTCCAGTCGGATGCCCTGCGTCGCGCAGAAACGGGCTAAGGCGCCTTTGGAAAAATTTGTGCCATTATCGGTGATGATACTATGCGGGATGCCGTACCAAGTCGTGATGTCGGCGATGAAAGTCACTGCAGTCGGACTGTTCAACTTCTTGATGGGCTTCACTTCTATCCACTTGGTGAACTTGTCCACTGCGACAAGCAGATGAGTCAAGCCACCTCGTGCCGTCTTGAATGGCCCCACCATGTCCAGGACCTAGACTGCAAAGGGCCAGGCGATGGGGATAGTCTTGAGCGCGGAAGCTGGCTGAAGTGGCTTAGAACAGAAATTTCGCACCCTTCTAGGGCAGTCGGCCAGAAAAAACCATGCAAGAAGGCTTTGGCGACGAGTGCTCTTGAGGCCGCATGGTGACCGCACTAGACCTCGTGGACGTCTCTGAGAATTGCTTGGCCTTGTTCTGCCTCGACGCATCGTTGGTAGACGCCAGTGACGCTATGCCTGACCAGCTCTCTGTTGACTATGGTATAAGCTGCTGCTCGGCGTTGCACTTGTCGAGCCAAGATTTCATCAATTGTCAGCTCTTTGTTTACTAGGAACTTGAGGATGGGCTGGGCCCATGAGGGTGCTACTATTTCTTCAACTGCCACTAGTGCGACTTGGACAAGGGCGGCAGGGCTGGGAGGCGGCGGGTTGGAGTCCGCGGCCACTTGCTGACTTGACGAAGTCCCCGGGCCGACTGGAGCAGTCCCCAGGCCGAGTTCTGGAGTCTTCAGTCCTGCCACCGCAGTCCCCGGGCCGGGTTCCGAAGTCCCCGGGCCGACTTCGACTGTATCTTTCTTGGAGTCGGATCCAACCTCCTCGGGTGGAGCCGGCAGAAAGATTGAGTCTGATTCTGGTGACGGCTTGATAGAAGGCTTGAGGAGGCGCCGAAGGGCGATGCCGGATGGTATTGCCTAGCGGGTGGAGCCGATTCGTGCCAAGGCATTTTCTTGGTCGTTGTCATTCCTTGGCACGTGGAGGAACTCGCACCCCTCGAAGTATCCGCTGAGTTGCTGCACGAGGAAGCGGTAGCTCGCCATGTTTGCGTCCTTGGCGTCCCAATCGCCAGATGACTGTTGGAACACCAAGTCGGAGTCGCCGTAACACAGGATCCAGCGAATGCCGAGTTCTTTGGCAAGCTGGAGCCCGTGGATGAGCACCTCGTACTCGGCCACATTGTTGGAGGCGGCGAAATGGATCTGCAGTGCATATCTGAGCTTGTCACCCTTGGGGGAAGTGAGGATGACGCCGTCTCCCAGGCCGGTGCGCATCTTGGAGCCATCGAAGTGCATCCGCCAATGGGTGGAGTCGGGCGCTGGCGGCAGATACTGGGTCTCGGCCCAATCGACGAGGAAGTTGGCCAGCGCTTGTGACTTGATGGCGGTGCGGGGCTCGTAGTAGATGGTGTAGGGAGCCAAGTCGATGGCCCATTTGGCCACTCGGCCAGAAGCATCTCGGCTTCCAATGATCTCGGCTAGTGGGGCTGTGCAGACCATAGTGATTGGATGCTCTTGGAAATAAGGCTTCAATTTCTTGGCGGCAAAATGCACGCCATAGCACATCTTTTGGTAGTGGGGGTAGTTCTGCTTGGAGGCCGATAATACCTCGCTTAGGTAATATACCGGTCTCTGGATAGGTAGCGCCTTGCCTTCCTCCTTGCGTTCGACTACAATGACTGTGCTGACTACCCGGCTGGTGGCGGCAATGTATAGGAGCATGGGCTCTTTGGGAGTCGGAGCCGCCAGTACAGGGGGTGTAATCAACATCTTCTTCAGTTGGAGAAAAGCCTCGTCCGCCTTGGGAGTCCACTCAAAAAAGGTTGTCTTCTTCATGAGCTGGTACAAGGGGAGAGCCTTCTCTCCCAGCCGACTGATGAATCGGCTGATGGACACCAAACAGCTGGTGAACTTCTGCACATCTAACAGTCGTCTGGGTGCCTCCATCCTCTCGATGGCCTTGATCTTCACAGGGTTGCACTCTATGCCGCATTCGGAGACCAGGAAACCAAGGAGTTGGCTGGCTGGTACTCCGAAGACGCACTTCTCGGGGTTGAGCTTGATCTGGAATCGGCACAGGTTCTCGAAGGTCTCCTTGAGGTCTTCTAGCAGAGTCCCACGTTTTTCCGTCTTCACCACCACATCATCCATGTAAACGTGGGCATTTCTGCCGAGTTTCTTGAGGAGGCACTTCTGCATGCAACGCTGAAAGGTGGCGCCGGCATTCCTCAAGCCGAACGTCATGGTCAGGTAGCAGAAGGCACCGAACGGCGTGATGAAGGCGGTCTTCAGTCGGTCAGCCGGATTCAGTTTGATCTGGTGATATCCAGAGTATCCATCCAAAAATCTCAACAACTCGCATCCGGCTGTGGAGTCTATCACCTGATCAATTCTTGGCAGAGCAAAGGGGTCCTTGGGGCAAGCTTTATTAAGACTTGTGTAATCGATACACATCCGCCACTGCTTATTCTTCTTCAGCACCAGTACTAGGTTTGCTAGCCACTCTGGGAAAAACACTTCCATGATGAAGCCGGCCGCCAGGAGCCGGGCTATTTCTTCTCCAACGACTCTTCTCTTCTCTTCTGACAGGCGGCGCAAGGGCTGCCTGACGGGTTTCACATCAGACCAGACATGTAATTTGTGCTCAGCGCATTCCGTCGGTACACCGGGCATGTCTTTAGGGGACCATGCGAAGATGTCTTGATTCTCACGGAGGAAATCGACGAGCTCGCCTTCCTATTTGCTGTCAAGGTTTGTGCCCATGATAGCGTACCTCTCTGGGTGCTCCGGGTCTAAAGGTATCTTCTTTGTTTCTCTGGCCGGCTTGAATGATCCTTCTGCTTCCGACTCCTTGGGGTCGAGCGACAACTCGGGCTACTTGCCGGCCATCACCACGACTCGATCAAGAAGTCGTTTCTTAGCCGCGATCACCAAGGACTCGGCCAGCCGACTGCTTTCGGACGCGCAAGCAGACGACTTTCTGTAGTCGCCGGCTATGGTTAGGATTCCCTTGGAACTCGGCATCTTCATCCTGAGGTAGGCGTAGTGGGGGACTGCCATGAACTTGGCCAATGCTGGTCAGCCAAGGAACACATGGTACGGGCTTTCGAGGTCCACCACCTCAAACCAAATTGGCTCTCGGCGGAAATGATCTTTGTCCCCAAAGAGGACGTCTATCAGAATCTTGCCGATTGGTGAGCAGGAAAGGCCAGGGACAATGCCGTGGAACACAGTCCGGCTGCTTTCAAGCTGTCTTCGCTTGATTCCTAACTTCTCCATCGTATCCTTGTACAGGATGTTGATACTGCTGCCTCCGTCTATCAGCACTCATGAGAAGTGAGCGGCCTGCCTATCTGTGGCGAGCATGGCACCTAAGACCAAGGCGTATGAGCCTGGACTCGGCATCACCTCTGGGTGATCGACTCTGCTCCAACTGATGGGCCTTTCGGACCAGTGCATGAATTCTGGAGTGCTTAACACGACCGCATTCACATCTTGCTGCTGCTGGCGCCTGCTGCGCCGATCATCTGCCACATTGGTGAACACGACATAGGCTCCGTGCTCATCTGGGAACTCGTCTTGTATCGCGCCGACTGGCCTGACACCCGGCTGCTAGGGCGGCGGTGGCGGAGGCGGCCCAGCAGGTGGCGGAGGGAGCAGGCCATCTCCCTTGGTGATTCTGGTCAGCCAGTGGCATTTCCGGGTGGTGTGGTTCGACGGCTTCGCGCCGCTGTGGAACTTGCAGGGGCCATCCAGGGTCTGCTCGTAGGAGAAAGCCGGCAACCAGTTGGACTTGCTGCCCCTTTGCCGCTTTGCCGGAGGCGGTCCCTCCGGCTGCTGGTCTTCGACTGTCGCCACTTGCTGGCTATTGGAAGCCGGCTGCGGGGCCTTGCGCTTGTGGTCATTCTGCTGTTGCCGCCGACTGGGGTCCCCAGCCGGGGTTCTTGGAGCCTGAGGGGCGACTTTGCCAGTCGCGATGACTTGAATCTCCGCCTTCATGGAGGACTCGGCCATGGCGTACTTGTCTGCTGTGATCAGCAGTTCATCAAGGGGTTCTGGCTCATCGCAGAGAAGCTTGTGCTTGAGGAGGGTGCCTTCTCTGCACCCGGCAGTAAAGTACTCGATAGCCTGCACCTCTTGCACGCCTTCGCAGGAGTTTCGGAGCTCGCCCCAGCGCGTGAGATAGTCGCGAGTGGATTCGTTGGGGCCTTGCACGCACAAGGAGAGTTGGCGAGGCTTGGGAGGTCGCTTGTACGTGCTCGTGAAGTTGCGGACGAAGGCCTCGGTGAAGTCGACCCAGCTGTTGATGCTGCGAGGCTTCAGGCTGTTCGACCATGTCCGGGCCGAGCCCTGGAGCATGAGCGGGACATATCTTACGGCAATGCGCTTGTTGCAGTTTGCTATATTGACGGCTGTGGAGTAATCGATCAGCCAGTCCTCCGGCTTCACGGTGCCGGTGTATTTGGGCGTGTATCGGGGGAGCGTGAACCCTTTGGGGAAGGGCTCATCTCGGATGCGGGGCCCAAAGCAGGGAGGACCCAACTCGTCTTCTTCTTCTAGCGCCAAGGATCGGTGGAGTCAGTCGATCCGATGGCGGGCGTCGTTCTCTCCGACTCCCTCTCGGCGGCCAAGACGGTCGCCGAGAGTCGGATGTTCCACAGGCGGCAGGGAGACTCGCCTTTCTCTGCGAGGAGGGGGAGGCTGATAGTCGTCCCGCCGTTCCACCGCTTTGGGACGGCCGTCTTGGTCGTGCTCGATGGTAATGTGAGTCCAACTGTGGCTAACAGCCGGCTCCTTGTCCTTCTTCCCGCGGGCCCCGCCAGTCGGCGTCCGGGACGTCGCGCCTTGGTCTCGGCGGGGTGGCGGGTCGTCGTTTTGCCGCTGCGGCGCCTCTGCGCGGCAGCCGCATCGAGGAGCTGCTGAACTCGCTCCTTCATCATGCGGCGCTCTTCGCCCTCGAAGTTGTCGAGCTCGTCTGCCGCCGCCTGGGCGGCGCGGATGTTCTCCGCAGGCGTGGCATACACAGGGCGATCAGCCCCGAACAGATTGGCGATTGCCACGCCGCGTTGACGGACCGTGCCTAGGCGGCTAGGCCCAGTCGGAGCCGGCGAGCCGCCCATGGCGCGATCCATCTCGCGCTAGTAGGCTTCTGACAAGCGCCTCATGCTTGCCAGCTTCTTCGCACCCTCGATAAGCTGAAGGCGGCGTGCCTCCAGCGTCTCGGCATTGGCGTCTCCCGGAATCGGCGCAGTGAGGTCTCGCAGAGCCGCGTCGAGCGGGTCGTGCGCTCCCTCACCGGAACGCTCGCCGTGATCGAGGACAAGAACCTCCGTGACGGTGCTCCCGCCGCTCCCCTCACAAGGGAGCGGCTCGTCGTAGACCACCACGTTGGTGGGAAATGCGTCGAGGGACGCCGTGTCTGAGTCGACTAGCATCGGGTCGGTGGATCCTATGGACTCCAGGTCCACGGCAGGCTCGCCGGCGACGTGGAGTTGGTCGAGGAGACCACCGAGGAGGCTCTTGGGGCCGCTTGTGCCTGCGTCGGACGCAGGCTCATCGGAGAGGCGAACCTCGCCGATAAGCTCGGCGATAAGCTCGGCGATAAGCTCGGCGAGGCCGCCGGCTGCGCAGGCGATCTCAGCGCCGTGCAGCGCGTTGGTGCAAACTCCGTCTGGCGTGCCGGGCTGGCTGCACTCACCAGGGAGGAAAAGGTTTCCCGTCCAAAACAGGTCTCCGGACGACGGTGCACCTCGCCCCACGGTGGGCGCCAAATGTCGGTGGTTGGGTACGACATATGCCAAAGGATGGCTTATCATGGTGGGAGCGAGTAGAACGTCGCCGGTGCCTGGAAGCGGGATGGAAGCGGGATGAGGCGAAGACATGCACGCCGGCGAAACTTACCCAACTTCAGGGCTCTCCGAGGAGATAACACTTCTACTGCTGCTCTGCGGGGTCTTCGCATGGTCACTATGGCACAGGGGCTACAATGGTGCTCCTGGAGCTGTTTCTGGAGGTAAGAGAGGGCAAGGCTAGCTCTCTCCTTCCTACAATCTAAGGTCTATCTCTATCTGGGTCCGAACCCTTTGCATGGGCTTCCTGGGGGGTTTATATAGGCCTACCCCCTGGGGTACATGGCTGGGCGCGGGTCCCAACTGTCTATCTCTCAGGCTGTCGTCCTCTTTGCCGACTACTGGGGCCCGCCGACTAGCGGGCCCCGCGGACAGGCCTGATACTGTAGCGATGCTTCTGATGACGCGGGCGTGGTCATGTGGTCATGGCAACAGCGCCACCGTCCGGCGTGCGCTCACTGTCGCCATTACCCATCTTGTCTGGTTAATGGCGTGCGGGGCCCGTGGGAGGGGTCGGCCGACTCCAGGGGGCCGACTCCAACAGGTCCGTCTTCGGGATGCTCGTGCCGTCTTCTGTCTACCCGCTGACAGGCGGCCCCGCCGTCCTTGGGTCGTACAGGCAGGCGTCGTGGGAACAGTGCACCGCCCACTGCGGCTGAGGTCAGGGAAGGCATGGCAACAGTGTCGCGCCTCACCGAAGATCTTCAGTGATACGGCTCACTGTAGCCATGCCGGCCCCTTGTAAGCAGGGGGGACGGCCATGCTGTGGCCGTACCCGGCCTCGTCCTTCGAGACGAGGGTGGAGTCGCGGGCCGACTCTCCATAGCCGGCCTCCCTTGAAGTCGCCGGCCGCGAGTCGGCTTATCTCGGAGTCGCTGTCTAGGACTCGGCTTATCTTGGAGTCGCCGCCTGGGCCTTGGCTTATCTTGGAGTCGCCGTCTGGGACTCGGCATATCTTGGAGTCGCCGTCTGGGACTCGACATAAGCGGCGTTACTGATCCCAATGTCTTGAAAGGTTCTGGGGCTCGGGTCAGCCTACCCGTGGCCCATTACTCCGACAGTAGTCCCCGAAGCTGGTGAGGCTCCGTGGTCACTCCGTCGTGGGGCCTCAACAGTTTCATTCTTCTAGGACTTCGCTTGCCGCCTTCCTTCAGGCCGACTGTCCGAAGTCGGACTCGCTGAGGGCCGTCTTGCGTTGTAGAGAGCTCGAAAAGTCGTGGCGGGATACCAGAAGGCGTGCCTGATACGCTTCCTCGCGGCCGCCCGCTGCGGTCCTACCGCGCGGTGCCACGTGGCAATGATAGTCTGCCTACCTACGCGCGCGACGGGACAGGCCGTCAGGTGGGGCCCGCCACTACCGCGCCTCGGCACACGAACGAATCCGTTGCGGATGTGCGGGCGGTTGGGTTCCCCACGTCGTTACTGCGCGCAGTAACTTCGTGGGATAAATCGTGGGGGGGCATGGGGTCCTGCGCGCAGTTAATCCCACATCCGCCCCATCGGCTTCTCAGCCCTCAAGGCTATAAGTAGGCGGTGGGAGTGGAGCGGCAAGCACGCACGCCCATCCTCCCTGCTTCCCCGCCTCCTCTTGCCTCCTTTCCTTCCTCTTGCCGCTGTCGAGCAAAGACATACCGCACCAACAGTGATGAGCTCTTCCTCCGCCACCGCGGCTCCTGCTGCGCGCTCTGGCGTCTGGGACGGCTCGGAGGTGGATGACGACCACATTGAGTTCCTCCGCCTGACGCGCCATCTCCCCAGCGCAGACCTCGTGCGCGCCCGCGCCGCGCCGGAGGGGGAGATTCTGCCGGCGCCGGAGGAGGGCGAGCGGGTTATCTTCCGCTCCCACCTCATGCGCAGCCTGGGGCTGCCGGCGAGCGGCTTTTTCCGCTCCTTCCTGGAGTTCCACGGGCTCCAGCTACACCACCTCACCCCAAACACGGTGGTGCTACTGTCCGCCTTCGCCACTTTGTGCGAAGGCTTCCTTGGTGTCCTCCCCACCATCGAGTTGTGGGGGGAATTCTTCTCGTCCAAGCTCGGCACGCACGTCACCAGCGTGCCGGCTCAGTGCGGCGCCTTCATCGCGATGCGGCGGTCGACGGCCGACAACCCTTTCCCCGCCATCGCGCTAATCAAATCGGTGAAGATGTGGCAGCGGTCGTAGTTCTATGTGAAGAGCGTTGCCCCCAACGGGGACTGGGTTAATCTGCCGCCTTATGAAGCCGACCCGCCGGCTGCGAGGCGCCCCAGCTGGTCTAATCGGGCCAAGACGCTGACTCCTGCCGGAACCGCCGCCGTGGCGCGGCTCCGAGTTCTGACGCAGTCGGAGGGCCTCGTTGGGGCCGACTTGCTGGCCGCCTTTGTGGTGCGCCGAGTCCTCCCCCTCCAAGGCCGGCCTCATCTGATCAGTCAGATGAGCGACCACCGAGACCCGAGTCTGATGTGCACCAGGGAAATGCCCCACGCAGAGGTGGAAAACATGGTGAACCACATCGCGAACTACGAGCTCGGGAAGGACTGGCAATTCGGCAAGGAGCCGTACTCGCGCGCCAACCCCCCTCCAGTGGTAAGTCGCATCTCTTTGTTGTTTTGTCTTCTTCATAGCCGACTCCGACTTCTGATTTGTATTGGCCTCTCTGATTTAGAACCCCCTCATGCAGCCCGCAGCCGGCGTTATGAGGCCGCCCCGCGAGTTCGTTCCCAACCGAGCGGAGAGCGACGTTGATGATCCCGACTTGGGGGCGGCGGTGATGGAAGCCGACGCCGAAGGCGGGGGAGGAGGAGCGGGAGGCGGCTTCAGTCCCTCGGCCACCTTCGCCGACTGGCCTGATGACGATGCCGAAGGGGAAGTCGTCCCGCGCCACCAGCCAAGGGTCGGCCCGTCGGACGCGGGTTCCTCCGCCGGCCTGGCCGGCCCCGGCGGCTTGAAGAGGCGCCAGACCGGGCCGAGTTCACTCGGCGGCAAGCCGAAGAAGCTCAAAGGGGCGGCTGCCACGACCAGACAGGAGGAGGCAGCCGCGAGGGCCAACCGCTTCCGCAAGGAAGTGAAGAGGCCACCGCTAGTCTCTGCGTAAGTGTTTCCTCCTTTGTCCCTTTTTTCCTTCGGTGAATCTCGTTCGAGTTTCTCTTTTTTCATTCCCTTTCTGCTTCAGGGCTGAAAGTGCTAGTTATCGACTAGAGGGGGGTGAATAGGCGATTTTTATCAAAGTCTTCAAAACGTGGAAGTTTCGAAAACAAACAATAGAAATGACCTAATTGATATGCAGCGGAAGATAGACTACAACAAGCAAGCCATAGTCAAGTATGCAATAGCGTTAACGTACGAAGACTAATAGCAGCTAGGTAGTAGGATCAGGATGGAAGATAGTATGAAGCCCATCAACACTAGTAGTCAAGCAATGAAGTCAATCAGATAAGACAGATAAGCAATGACTTCACGAAGACAAACTCAAAGTAAAGGAGGGAAGAGATAGAACCAGTCACTTGTTGAAGACACAGGATTTGTTGGACCAGTTGCAGTTGCTGTGACAACTGTACGTCTGGTTAGGGAGGCTGAGATTCAACTCAGAAGACCGTGTCTTCACCTTATTCCCCTTGAGCTAAAGACACTTAGTCCTCGCCCAATCACTCCGGTAAGTCTTCAAGGTAGACTTCCGAACCTTCACGGACTTCGTTCACCCGGCAATCCACAATGACTCTTGGATGCTTAGAACGCGACGCCTAACCGGCTGGAGGATACACAGTCCTCAAGTGTAATAAGTCTTCAGGTCACACAGACAGAAAGACTTCAGTGATGCCTAACACTCTTTGGCTCTGGTGTTTGGGCTTTGTCCTCGCAAGGATTTCTCTCTCAAAGGCTTCGAGGTGGGTTGCTCCCAAAATGACAAAAGCCGTAAACTAACTCTGAGCAGCCACCAATTTATGGTGTAGGGGTGGGCTATTTATAGCCACTAGGCAACCCGACCTGATTTGTCCAAAATGACCCTGGGTCACTAAGGAACTGACACGTGTTCCAACGGTCAGATTTCAAACACACGCGGCAACTTTACTTGGGCTACAAGCAAAGCTGACTCATCCAGCTCTGGATAAGGTTTGCTCTCTTTGTCTTCGCTCGAAGACATAGGATTTGAGTTAAGCATCACTTCAGTCACTCTGACTTAGTTCTATTCGACCCCACTTAACAGTATGGTGGTTCCTATGACTCAACAAAGAAGAAAAGGAAGCAACAAATCCACACAGTCTTCGCGCTCCATAGTCTTCATGCAATGTCTTCTCATGTCATAGTCTTCAATATGAATATCTTCTCATACCACCATTGTCTTCAATGTCTTCATACATTTTTAGGGGTCATCTCCGGTAGGTAAACCGAATCAATGAGGGACACTATCTGCGTTATCCTCCAATTCTCACAAACGCATTAGTCCCTCAACCAACTTTGTCGTCAATAATCCAAAACGAACTAGGGGTGGCACTAGATGCACTTACAATCTCCCCCTTTTTGGTGATTGATGACAAACTGGTTGAAGTTTTCAACGGGGATAAAGTATGTGAAATTGTAAAGGATAGGAATTGTCTTCATAAGTAGCAAGGGCTCCCCCTGAAGATGTGCATATAAGTAATTTTGCTTTTGGAATGCAAATGCACATGGCAGGTTGTACTTGTGGAGATCCACTTCAACTTATGAAGATAATTCATCATGCATGAAATGATATAGCATATAGAATGACATGCATAATGAAAAATGGACGTCTGCAGGATGATCTAAGTGCGGAAGTTATCATCGCACATGCGGAATTTATCATCGCATCACAGTAAAGCAAATAAGTAGCAGACGACCATCAAGTTTAGGTGTTACAACTCAAAGAACCAAATGTTTTAAAAGGCAAGAGTTGTAAGCACGAGGCAAAAATATAATGCAACCGCCCATATGAACCCGCTTGAAGACTATCAACTCATACGCTTCTCCCCCTTTTGTCAGTAAGGACCAAAAAGGTTTGAAGACATAGAGCATCTACTCGTCATGAGTAGGGGAAGCAGCAGGGTTGTCGTCGTTGGGTGGCGGTGCATATGAACTTGGTGCAGTGTCGATGCGTGCAGTAGGAGGAGGTGGTGAAGTAGCATCATCTTCATCATCGATCACTCTGGCATTTACCATTGCCGTGGAGGAACAATATTCAGAGTCTTCAAGAGATGGAGTACGACGTAGGACAGCAGTCCGTGGAGGAGTGGAGTCAAACTGGAATCTTTCATTGAAGCCATCGTCTTGAAGATCAGCTTCAGCACTGAGCAGGGTCAAACTCTTCCATGATCGCCGGCAAGTTTCATGAGCAACAAAGGCATTCTTGGTGGCAAGGTTGCGAATGCGATTGACATCCACCAAGAGGCTTTGCATCTGTCTCTTGAGCCAGAAATGATGCTTATCCTGTTTCTGATGAAGGGCCACAAGAAGTTCTCGGTCATTGAGAATGCGAGAACGCTTCCGAGGCCTTTGGGCAATGGTGCTTTCAGTGGCTTCAGTAGGTGCTCGATGAGGCAGACGAGTATTTCCAGCCAATGGATAGATTCGTGTTGCTACTTGAACACCTTCAATGGGTTGAGTGAAGCTTTTGTGCTCGGCATTCTGAAGACAAAGAGGCTTCTTGGCAGGTTCAGGGTATATAGCTTCAACTGACATATCAACCTCTGGTAGAAAAATCACATGATTGCGGGCAGAAGGTTGATAGTTGACAGATGAGTGTCGCTTGATGAGGCGCATGACCCATGGAGCATAAAACTTCAGACCAAACAGATCAGATCCAGATGCAGCCAGTTGCCTGATGAAGAAGTCTTGCGCATTGAAGCTGATGCCATTGAGAATGTAGAAGACCAAAGTCTTCATAGCTCCTTCAAGCTTTGCCGCTGATGAATGTCCTTTGATAGGCCATAGAGTTCGCCTGATGATGTGATATATGGTGCGTGGCAGATACTCAAGGTCTTCAACAAAGAACTCTGTTGGATATTCAGCATCACGTGGCAAAGTCTTCATCATGCTCAGCATCTGACTCATATTGGGTTCAGGCTTATGGAAGATGCTTTCCAAAGCATTGTGGTGATTTTGACAACCAGGTTCATAGAGTTCTCCGGGAGTGGATAGGCCTGTACGCTCAATGATGTCGAGAGCTTTGGCTTCATGATGAACATTTCCTGTCATCCACTCTAGAATCCATGTCTTGATATCTCTGTTGTAGCCGCGAATGTGCAGAGTAGCATAGAATTGAAGCAATAGCTCTTCATTCCAGTGTTCTTTATCTGTGACAAAACTGAGCAGCCCAGCATCACGAAAGCAGTCAAGTGCTTCTTCTAAGCAGGGCAGTCCAGTAATGGCTTAAGTGTCGAGGCGCATATGAGGGTAAATGCGCCCTTGATCATATAGAACACAAGAGTAATAGCTTCGCTGTTGATGACTCCAGAATAGATCTGATGATATTCTTAGCTTCGTGTAGGGGTTCTTCGAGCTGTCAAAGAATGTGTTGTGGCTCTTGAAGCCATTCGCATTGAAAGACCCTGGTGAGTTTGCAGTACCTGGAAACCTTGGCAGTCTTGGCTTGGGCTTCTGGACCTGAGGCCTATGCTCAATGTGATAGTCAAATTGAGGACCAGAGACATTAGGCGGAGGGACCAGAACGGGCCATCTTACTGTGATTAGCTCGCCATGGTTGTATGCTTGCTCGATTGTATAGGGCCGTGGTGGCGGAACAGGAGCAGTGGCAGCAACTGAGGCTTCAGGTTGCACAACAGGTGCTTCAGGAGCAGTTGCCTCATTAGCTTCAGGCACACTGTTTGGTTCAAACTCCACATTAGCTTCAGCCATGACAACGTCATTGGCTTCACTTGCGTTGGTTGTGGCAGCTTCAGGATTTTCAGCCTCCACTTGAGGAGCTGGAGGGTCAGGCACAGAAACGTTCACTTCATGAACTGTTTCTTCAGGCATGGGGGGAGTTTGGACACGTTCTTCTTGACGTTCCTCATCGGCTGATGCAGCCAGATTGTCTTCAACAGCTTGTGCTTCAGACATAGAGACATTCACAGTTGGAGTGGCTTCAGAGAACACTTGACGTGCAACAGGTTGACGGTGCACTTCTCCTTCTGGAACGCTCGGAAGAGGGACTTGAGGCTTTGGTCCTTTGCGAAGCCTTTGAAGTACAGGCGACGCCTTTGGAGATGGAGTGGGAAGGTCCTCATCCTCTTCAACTTATACAGATGGTGTGGTTTGTTGTTGTTGGGGAGTACTGGGGGAGTCTTGTTGCTGTGGGTGATCAGCCCACGATGCATCCTGAGCAATTGGCGTCAGAGGACGACCAATGCTGATGTTTTCGTTGTTCGTACGAAAAGGCGATGATACCACATTATATTCGATCTGAGGAAGACTTCATCATCTTCAACATTGTCATGATGACCAATGTCTTCAGCAGCGGTGGGTTCAGCTGCTGGTATATCTTCAGCTTCAGGAGCCTCTGTGGAAGCAGGCTCATGAATAGTCATGCGAAGTTCTTGGGATGTAGATGCAGGACGAACCACTGAGATGGGTTCAACAACAAGGGGCTCTGTGGGAGCAGCCCGACTCTTCTTGGTCTTGCGCTTCTTCTTGGAGGGAGCGGCATCAGAGGCTTCAGTATTCTTCCTCTTTCTGGCTTCAGCCTCGGCAGCCCTCATCTTCTTCTGTTCTGAAGCGGTTGGGGTGACCTTTGGCTTCGAGCCAGTCATGCTACTTGGGAAGATAATGCGAGGGGCGTCTTGGCTTGAAGGTGCAGGCTGGTCAGCAGGAAGCTTCTTCTTTTTCTTTGCAGCCATCCTGGGGTCAATGCCAGGACGGCCAAGTGACTTGCGCTTCTCAGCCTCATTGTAGGCAAGCACACACTTATCAGCCAAACTCTTCATGCGCTCACGAGAGCCTTGAGCTTCTTGGCGCTTCTTCAGAAAAGCTTCTTTAAGCTCATGTAGCATGACTTTGAAGTTTCGGACGTTTTGAACACTTATCTTGGCCACATGCTTCTTGAATTGAGCCTTCTCATAATCAATCTAGTTCTTGGGCTCAACGATTCGCTGAGCGAGAGCCAGCTCAGAAGCAATGGCACCATTGAAGGCGACACTGAGGCCAATGGGAAGCTGTAAATCTTCAAAGCTGACATTGGGGGTGTCAAACCACTCATCAATGAAATTGTGGATGATGGCCACATCAAAGAGATGCAAGTTGTTGAAGATTTCTGCTTCTTCCTTGCTCTTTATCAGCTGCTCAAGAGCATCATCAGCAAGATCTTCATCACTTGACAGATCAATGGGTTCTTCACGCAGAATGGCGGCAGGAGTCAAGGCTTGATCAGTATGCCTAACAAGTTGCCTTTTCTTCTCTGTCTTCTTGGAGATACGGGATTGATCTTCAGACTGCACACTGTCTTCAGGAGGTGCAGTGGCCAGATGCTTCGCGCGTAAAGCTTTTGGAGGTGCTGATTTAGAAGCCTTTAGCTTCTTTTGCTTTGGTGGCTTCGAAGGAGGAGCTGGGGCTTCATCAGTGTCAGCATCATTATCAGAATGATCTACCTTGGCACCTGGAACCAAGTTGTAATTATGAGGCCATCAAGGTTTGCAAAGGGGCCAATTATGTTTTCTTCAGCTTCACGTGTGCCATCATCACGGGGAGCAGAGGGACCAGGATTGAAGTCTAATCCCCGTGACTTCTTGTTTTCCTTTGCTGAAGCCTTAGCAAACTGGAAATTGTGCTTGAAGAGATTGTCGTCACGACACCAAAGCAATGACGATGGGTTGGCTTCTTCAGGCTGTGGTCCACGGACCATGCAAGGATAGAATTCTTGCGCAATGGCTTCAGCTTTGTTCTTGGGGGGAAGGCCTCGATAGAGAATATCACCCCAAGGGCTCTTGATAGCATTTTTCTCTACGTACTCCTGGGTGACGAACTTGTACTTGTACCACTGTTCAGCCCAATAGCGTCGAATCCATTGGATTCGAGTCTTGCGCTGATTGTAATCTTCTTCAGGATCTGTTTTATACGTTTCTGCCAGATCATCAGGCAGATCCCTTGATGTTCCCCCACGACGCTGTCTGCCACCCTTCCTTGTTGATTTTTCTGTAGCCATGAACTTCAAGCTGAATGTCTTCAATACGTTCAGAGGCTTCAGAGATTTACGCTTGCTGGTCAAGCAGGAACTGGCTTCAGGAGAATTGATATGATGCTGTAAGTATTCTGCAAACGAATGCAGACTATGAGAACCTAGGGATTCTCCCACGGACATGTACCTGTGACAGCATTAGAGATGCGAGGGAAGGGGAAGAGGTCATATGCATTCTCAGAAGATTTTGAAGATAAATCAGTTTGAAGATATTGACCTCATGATGCGAAGACATTCACTTATATAGGTGAGTTGGTTCCAGATTTGTACCAATCCGTGAATGAGTACAAGTGAGGAATCAAACTAGACAGGAAATCTGACTGAATTGACTCGGCAGTATGAGATGCAGACAGAATAGATCTAACATTGAATAGGCAGAAACTACTTTTGGTAAACAGGATGAATCTTGAAGATCAAAAAGGTGGTAAAAATAGAGTTATAATTACCGCACGAAGAACTGCTAGATGGGAAGAATAGGAGACTGAGCAGTTCAGCCCACCATGCCCTAACTTGGCGACGGAGGACACCTATGGCAACGGCGGAGAGGACGATGTCCGTGGCCGGTGTGAGGACGGCGTCGGAGAAATCGCGGCAGCTAAGCGCTTCGTCGCCGGTGTCATCGCGAGCTAGCGGTGGCGCTAGGGTTTTGACGGAGGTGGAGAGGTGGAAGAAGGATTTCTTTACCGCAGGGGACAAGTATTTATAAGTAGGTGAGAGACACAGTGCAATTACGCTGGTGCCCCTGGCAGTTCACATCTGAGGGGTACGTGGCAAGCATGCAACATACTTAGAATTGTCCCACGTTCCCACACCCGCCAGGCATGTCGGAGAGTTGTTCCGGCTTCTCCGGATTTCAACAATAAAGATAAGTCATTTAAAACAGATTTAATGTTTGTCTCTTTGCCTTCTGCTGACTAGGGCACAGAGAAGACATTGGATAGTTTCAATCGAATGCATATGATTTGGACAGATAGAGTTTGAGATAGGAAGCATAGAGAGGTTAGGGTCCGATCACATTCACTTAGTTCAAAAGATCCAATCTTGAAGACATAGCTATAAGTGAATGTTGTAGAGGACAGAACACTAGTATATATATAAATTAGAAAGCAATCAAATCCTCATAGTGTAGAAGATCATGAAGATAAATTGAAACTGAAGACAAACCAAATGCGAAGTTATTGCAATATAACGCCATGAGTGGAACACTTCAAACAGAGAAAGTTGGTGGTGGCGTTACCCACCGTATAGGAAGTATTAGACCCAGACACGGCGCACAATTATCGTGGCGCTCCGAAGTCAAATTCCATGTTAATGTATTCACACTCAGAGCGTAAATCTTCATTGATTGAAGATATACATTACTTTGTGTGTTGCACATCTAAGTCATCAACATGCATAAGTGTTAGGATGTGTGCCTGATCACAGGACATTCGAGGATTCCAAGATATTTAGCTCACACCGTAACTTGCAAAACCTTTTCTCATCCAAGGGCTTTGTGAAGATATCTGCCAGCTGCTCTTCAGTGTTGATGTGCATGATATCTATATCTTTCTTCATAACATGATCTCTGAGAAAGTGATGACGTATTTCAATGTGCTTTGTCTTCGAGTGCTGGACTGGATTGTTGGCTATCTTGATGGCACTTTCGTTGTCGCAAAAGAGAGGTACTTGTTTCAGGTTGATGCCATAATCCTTGAGAGTTTGCTTCATCCATAGAAGCTGAGCACAACAGGATCCAGCAGCAATGTATTCAGATTCAGCAGTTGAGAGTGATACACAGTTCTGCTTCTTTGAAGACCAACAGACAAGTGATCGACCAAGAAAATGACATGTGCCTGATGTAGACTTGCGATCCACCTTGTCACCAGCATAATCAGCATCCGAGAATCCAACCAAATCAAATTTTGAGCCCTTGGGATACCATAATCCGAGTGTTGGGGTGTAAGACAAATATCGAAGAATTTGCTTCACAGCTAAGTGATGCGATTCCTTTGGTGCCGCTTGGAATCGAGCACACATGCAAACACTAAGCATAATATCTGGCCTAAATGCACATAAATAAAGCAAAGAACCAATCATGGAGCGGTATACCTTTTGATCGAACTCTTTACCATTGTCGTCGGGACCAAGATGGTGTTTGGCTGGCATTGGTGTCGTATAACCTTTGCAGTCTTCCATTCCAAACCTCTTCAGACAATCTTTGAGGTACTTTTCTTGAGATATGAAGATGTCGTTGCTTTGCTGACGAATTTGAAGACCAAGGAAGAACTTCAGTTCTCCCATCATGGACATCTGATATTGCTCTTGCATCATGTATCCAAACTCATCACTATACTTCTGGTTGGTGCAGCCGAAGATTATGTCATCCACATATATTTGGCACACAAACAGTTCACCATCATATGTCTTTGTGAGAGTGTGGGATCTAGAGATCCTGGTTTGAAGCCCTTGCTCTTCAGGAAGTCTTTGATTGTATCATACCAAGCGCGAGGAGCTTGTTTGAGACCATACAGTGCTTTGTTGAGTTTGTACACCATATCAGGATGTTTTGGATCTTCAAAGCCAGGTGGTTGAGCAACATGCACTTCTTCTTCAATCTTGCCATTGAGAAATGCACTCTTCACATCCATTTGATATAGCAAGATGTTGTGATGATTAGCATAGGCTAGCAGAATGCAAATGGCTTCAAGCCTAGCAACAGGAGCAAATGTTTCATCGAAGTCAATTCCTTCAACTTGAGTATATCCTTGAGCCACAAGACGTGCTTTGTTTCTGATGACTTGACCATGCTCATCTTGCTTGTTTCGATATATCCATTTCGTTCCAATAATGTTATGCTTGCGAGGGTCAGGTTGCTTGACAAGTTCCCAAACATTATTTAGCTTGAACTGTTGAAGTTCTTCTTGCATGGCTTGAATCCATTCGGGTTCCATAAAAGCTTCAACAACTTTCTTGGGTTATGATATTGACACAAATGAAAAGTGCCCATAGAAGTTTGCTAGCTGTGTTGCTCTTGAGCGAGTAAGCGGACCAGGCGCTTTGATGCTGTCAATTATCTTCTTGATTTGTACTTCATTTGCAACACGAGGATGAATAGGACGAAGATTTTGCTCTGGCTGATCATTGTCATCATTGGGAGGATTGTATTCGGTCTGAGCAGTGTCTTCAGGTTGATTTGGTGCAGAGATGATAAGTTCCTCTTCAGGCTGTGCTTCAGAAGGCATGATTTCACCAGTTCCCATCAGCTTGATAGATTCGCTTGGAGGAGCTTCATCTAGTGTACTTGGCAGAATTTCTCTTTGTGAACCATTAGTTTCATCAAATTTCACATCCACTGTTTCAACGATTTTGTAGTGGAAGAGGTTGAAGACTCTGTAAGAGTGCGAATCCTTTCCATAGCCAAGCATGAAGCCTTTGTGAGCTTCGGGTTCAAATTTTGACTTGTGATGGGGATCCTTGATCCAGCACCTAGCACCAAAGACTCTGAAGTAGCTGACATTTGGCTTCTTGCCTGTAAGGAGCTCATAGGATGTTTTGCCCAGAAGCTTGTGGATGTAAACACGGTTGATGATGTGATAGGCTGTATCAATAGCTTCAGGCCAGAACTTTCTTGGTGTCTTGTATTCATCTAGCATTGTTCGAGCCATCTCAATGAGGGTTCTATTTTTGCGCTCAACGATGCCATTTTGTTGAGGTGTGTACGGAGCAGAGAACTCATGAGAGATTCCCATTGTATCCAGATACAGATCAAGTCCTGTGTTCTTGAATTCAGTGCCATTGTCACTTCTCATATGCTTGATCTTCACGCCATAATTGTTCATTGCTCGATTTGCGAAGCACTTGAAGACATCTTGCACTTCAGTCTTGTAAAGAATTATATGAACCCATGTGTATCTTGAGTAGTCATCAACAATGACGAAGCCATAGAGACAGGCAGTTGTTGTGAGGGTGGAGTAGTGAGTAGGTCCAAATAAGTCCATGTGTAATAGCTCGAAGGGTTGAGATGTTGTCATGATTGTCTTCGAGGGGTGCTTTGCCCTTGTCATCTTTCCAGCTTCACAGGCACCACACAGATGATCCTTCTTGAACTTGACATCTTCGATGCCAATGACATGCTTCTTCTTGACAAGTGAGTGTAAGTTCCTCATGCTAGCATGCCCTAGCCTTCGATGCCATAGCCAGCACTCTGAAGCTTTTGTGAGAAGACATACGGCAAGCTGTGGACCTGCTGAGAAATCTACCACGTATAGATCATCTTTCCTATATCCTTCAAAGACTAGAGATTTGTCAGATTCCATTAGTACAAGGCAATGATATTTTCCAAATAGCACAATCATGTTTAAGTCACAAAGCATTGAGACAGACATTAAGTTGAACCCAAGGGATTCAACAAGCATCACTTTATCCATGTGTTGATCCCTAGAGATTGCAACTCTACCTAGACCCAATACTTTGCTTTTACCAGTGTCAGCAAATGTGATTTGACTCTTGTCGGATGGACGTAAGGTTGAGTCCATGAGAAGACTTCGATCACTAGTCATATGATTAGTGCATCCGCTGTCAATAATCCATTCTGAAGCTTTTGGTGACATGCCCTACAGTGTAATTAGGAGGATAGGCTTCACAAGGTATGTTGTGAAGCATAAGCATTTTACGCATACTAGGATTATCACAGCATAGATCAAGATTAGAACACACAGTATGACAGATAAGAGATTCATATGTGGAATACATAGTAAGTCATTTTATCATGCGTCCCTTTATGTTTTAGGTCCCCAGCAATAATATCGGACGCCATTGATTGCTGGCTGGAGACCACATTCTGCAAAAGAGAGTTAATTCTTCTTCACCACCCACATTTTCAGGGGTGGCTTAGAAGCAATGAGTCTAAGTGCAGCATCTGAGAATTTCGGCTTTGAAGCCCTAGCAAATAGCCTTGCAGGAAATGAATGATACTCATGTGAATAAGCAGAAAAGTTCTTAGTTCTATGAACATAGCGGTTTGAAGACACATGCTCATATTCATGAGTCTGAGTATGATTTCCCTGCAAAACATTGGCGTTAGGGTGACTCAAGTGAGTCCTGTGTTAGTAAGTAGCCGTTGGACCATATGATGCCTTTGGTCTGGGGTTTGTCTTCTTCCCTGGTGGTGTCATGATGACATTCACTGGAAGATTCTCAAGGCAGCTTTTGGGAACCCAGCTCTTCTTCATAGGAGGTCCATTCCTGTAGTTAGTACCAATATACCTGGCAAACACTTCACCATTCTGATTTTTGAACAGTTTATAGTTTGCATCAAAGGATTCATCAACGATAATAGGATTAGCACAGGTAAATCCAGATAAAGTGGATGGATCCACTGAAGGTTCCTTTGCATCAACCCATGTGGTTTTGGGATATAGCTCAGGCTTCCAATAGGAACCATTAGCATTCATTTTCCTCTCGAACCCAACACCCTCTTTCCTAGGGTTTCGGTTCAGAATCTGCTTTTTGAGGACATCGCAGAGTGTCTGATGTCCCTTCAAACTTTTGTACATCCCTATTTCAAGCAATGTATTCAACCTAGCATTTTCATCAGCAATACTAGTGGTATCCTCCGCAGAGGGGTTAGTAACCACATCAGTAGTTGAAGACAATGAAACAGCAAGAGCAGTGGAACATTCAGCAACAGATGTAGCGTTATCACGCTCAATGCATTTTAAACATGGTGGTTCAAATTCATCCTAAGCGGGACTGATCTGTTGAGCCCGAAATGACTCATTCTCTTTTTCAAGATCTTCATGAGTCACTTTCAGTTTCTCAAGCTCTTGCTTCCTTTGAAGATAATCATAGGAGAGCTTTTCATTAGTGGTTGAGAGCGTCTCATGAAGACTTTCAAGTTCTTGATACTTAGCATGAAGATTTTTTATGTCTTCAACTAAGGACTGTGAACATGTCATTTCTGCGTCCAACAGGTCATCGCTTTTGTCTAACAGTTTTTGAGTATGTTCCATAGCCCTTTGTTGTTCAGTAGCAATTTTAGCAAGTGTTTTGTAGCTGGGTTTAGATTCACAATCAGAGTCATCTTCACTTGATGTTTGAAAGTAAGCATCGCGCGATTTTACCTTGGCACCGCATGCCATGAAGCAGTAGGAGGGAGCAGGATCGTCCTTATCATCAGCGTTGGTGTGGGAGTTATTGTCTTCAGTGTTGAAGATGGACTTGGCGACGTAGGCTGTGGCCAGAGCCAGACTTGCAACACCAGAGTCGGACTCAGCTTCAGATTCCACCTCTGCCTCCTCAGAAGCAGACTCCTCCTCTGAATCCATTTCCTTGCCAACAAAAGCACGAGCCTTGCCAGATGAGCTCTTCTTGTGAGATGAAGACCTTGATGAGGACTTGGAAGAAGACTTCGAAGATTTCTTCTTCTTCTTGTCATCAGAGTCATATTCCTTGCTCTTCTTCTTCTTCTTCTCGTTGTCCCACTGAGGACACTCAGAGATGTAGTGCCCAGGCTTCTTACACTTGTGACATGTTCTCTTCTTGTTGTCTTGAGTGGAAGCTTCATAATTTCTTGAACTGGATCGTGAAGACTTTCTGAAGCCCTTCTTCCTGGTGAATTTCTGGAACTTCTTCACAAGCATAGCAAGCTCCCTTCCAATGTCTTCAAGATCGTCAGAACCACAGTCAGATTCTTCTTCTTCAGATGAGGAAACAACTTTTGCCTTCAAAGCACGAGTTCGGCCATAGTTGGGGCCATAGATATCTCTTTTCTTAGAAAGCTGGAACTCATGTGTGTTTAGCCTCTCAAGTATATCAGACGGATCGAGTGTCTTGAAGTCAGGACGTTCTTGTATCATGAGGGCAAGGGTGTCAAAGGAGGTGTCAAGTGATCTCAGCAGCGTCTTGACGATTTCATGCTTGGTGATCTCAGTGGCGCCGAGAGCCTGAAGCTCATTTGTGATGTCGGTGAGGTGATCAAACGTGAGCTGGACATTATCATTGTCGTTTCTCTTGAAGAGATTTAAGAGATTGTGAAGAACACTGATCCTCTGGTCTCTCTGTGTAGAGATGCCTTCATTGACCTTGGACAGCCAGTCCCAGACTAGCTTTGACGTTTCCAGAGCACTCACACGGCCATACTATCCTTTGGTCAAATGACCACAGATGATGTTCTTTGCAGTCGAGTCCAGTTGAATGAACTTCTTGACATCAGTAGGGGTGACACCTTCACCAGTTTTGGGAACACCATTCTTGACGACATACCAGAGGTCGACATCAATGGCTTCAAGATGCATGCGCATCTTATTCTTCCAGTAGGGATATTCAGTTCCATCGAACACCGGACAACCAGCGGAGACTTTGATTATCCCTGCAGTCGACATAGCTGAAACTCCAGGTGGTTAAACCGAATCACACAGAACAAGGGAGTACCTTGCTTTGATACCAATTGAAAGTGCTAGTTATCGACTAGAGGGGGGTGAATAGGTGATTTTTATCAAAGTCTTCAAAACATGGAAGTTTCGAAAACAAATAATAGAAATGACCTAATTGATATGCAGCGGAAGATAGACTACAACAAGCAAGCCATAGTCAAGTATGCAATAGCGTTAATGTATGAAGACTAATAGAAGCTAGGTAGTAGGATCAGGATGGAAGATAGTATGAAGCCAATCAACAACAGTAGTCAAGCAATGAAGTCAATTAGATAAGACAGATAAGCAATGACTTCACGAAGACAAACTCAAAGTAAAGGAGGGAAGAGATAGAACCAGTCACTTGTTGAAGACACGGGATTTGTTGGACCAGTTCCAGTTGCTGTGACAATTGTACGTCTGGTTAGGGAGGCTGAGGTTCAACTCAGAAGACCGTGTCTTCACCTTATTCCCCTTGAGCTAAAGACACTTAGTCCTCGCCCAATCACTCTGGTAAGTCTTCAAGGTAGACTTTCGAACCTTCACAGACTTCGTTCACCCGGCAATCCACAATGACTCTTGGATGCTCAGAATGCGACGCCTAACCGGCTGGAGGATACACAGTCCTCAAGCGTAATAAGTCTTCAGGTCACACAGACAGAAAGACTTTAGTGATGCCTAACACTCTTTGGCTCTGGTGTTTGGGCTTTGTCCTCGCAAGGATTTCTCTCTCAAAGGCTTCGAGGTGGGTTGCTCTCAAAACGACAAAAGCCGTAAACTAACTCTGAGCAGCCACCAATTTATGGTGTAGGGGGTGGGCTATTTATAGCCACTAGGCAACCTGACCTGATTTGTCCAAAATGACCCTGGGTCACTAAGGAACTGACACGTGTTCCAACGGTCAGATTTCAAACACACGCGGCAACTTTACTTGGGCTACAAGCAAAGCTGACTCATCCAACTCTGGATAAGGTTTGCTCTCTTTTTCTTCGCTCGCAGACATAGGATTTGAGTTGAGCATCACTTCAGTCACTCTGACTTAGTTCTCTTGGACCCCACTTAACAGTACGGTGGTTCCTATGACTCAACAAAGAAGAAAAGGAAGCAACGAATCGACACAGTCTTCGCACTCCATAGTCTTCACGCAATGTCTTCTCATGTCATAGTCTTCAATATGAATATCTTCTCATACCACCATTGTCTTCAATGTCTTCATACATTTTTAGGGGTCATCTCCGGTAGGTAAACCGAATCAATGAGGGACACTATCTGCGTTATCCTGCAATTCTCACAAACGCATTAGTCCCTCAACCAACTTTGTCATCAATACTCCAAAACCAACTAGGGGTAGCACTAGATGCACTTACAAGGGCTCCCCTCATCCTTGAGAGAGTCGCCATCCCCTCCGTCATGGGGTCGGCAGAGGCGTCAGCCAACACTCGGCAGATTGACCCTGCCGCCGACCTCCGGGAGGCGACGAAGCGAAATGCGCGGGAGCAGCGCTACGAGGAGGAGGCCGCCCGTTTGGAGAAAGCGAAGGCCGAGAAGGCAGCGGCCTCCGCCCAGAAAAAACAGGAGGAGGCCGAAGCCGCCGCCACAGCAAGGCAGCAAGCCGAGGAGGCCGCGCGCCGCCAGTCGGTGCTG
>NC_057804.1:603638919-603661441 GCF_018294505.1 Triticum aestivum
CTTTTTTTGGGGGGAGGGAGGGACGAGGGAGGGAGTGGGGGAGGGAGGGACGAGGGAGGGGGGCGGGTGGCTGGGTGCTACGCGTCCGTCCGACACACGTGACCACCCCGACACGACTATGCTTTGGTGCCTTAAGGCACCAAAGCAGCGTCCACCCCGACACGACCCTGGTCTGCCTGGTGTGCCTACATTTGAGAATGCAAACGAATCTTCTTTCATTTGCAAACGAATCTGTACGTATTACCATGCCCGTGTTTTCCTTGCAATAATTAGTCATTCGAAATGAGATACTCCCTCCATTCACTTTTGTAAGTCGTTTCAGACAACTTAAAATGAACTATTTTGCACATTGTCTAAAATGTCTTCAAGGTCTTATAAAAGTGAACAGAGGGAGTACTTTTAATTAATTAATGAGGAGTTATTTGAAAAAAAATCGAAACGGTATCCACGCTAACGTGGATTAGAGTGTGTGTCACATAATTAGCTATTTGAATTAGAGTGTGTGTCACCTAGCGATCTCCAATTCTAACATGGAGTTCGCATTTCACTATATCCATGCTACTTTTTAATACAAATTCATATGTATATGATGAAAACCATGGTAGTGAGAAAACTTTTGGATGGATTCAAACATATGACCTACAAAAAACACAACAAATTGAGTCAATGTCAACTTTTCGAAACTTAGTATGGCACGAATTCGAAATAATTACTCGTATGCATGGTCCTCAGTTCAAATCTTACAATGTACACCGAATTGAAACATCGATGTTAAATCTTGTACTATGTACATTCAACCACACCCCCCCCACACACACGCTACATACTTCATGTATCGGTCAATCTTCCTCTCTTACCACCTTAGGAAGCTATCGGTTTCCAACACACGTTCATTCTTTCTCTCCATGTTTCGATCTCTAAGTCTCTCAACTACACAACCCCTTTTTCCACTCTGTTACCAAATGTATTTACCTCACACACCCACCATTGCACCCCATGCTGAGCTTTCTCTCTCTCTCTCTCTCTCTCTCCCCCCCTCTCCCTCTCACCCTCTCGCGCTAAATACATGCATTGCCAATCTAGCCCCCCCAACCTCTCGTGCGCACGCACGCATGTTGTATATCTAGGTCACTCCCTCGAGACTGTCTCACTCTTTCTTCCGCACGGCAGGCCACACTCGCTCAATCTTGCTCTCTTTATCTGAATCTCGTTTAACCTCGTTTTCTTTCACACACAAATGATATATCTCCCTGTTCGGGCCTCGATCGACACACTCTATACTCTCTCACGCAGATTGTCTATCTAGGTCAGTCCATCCAAGCTGCTGCCACTCTTTCGACCTCATGGCGGGCCATACTGACTCAATCTCTCTCTCTCTCTCTCAGTATGTCTCGATTGACCTCGCTCTTTCTCGAACAAAAGCGATATATCACCATGTTTGAGCCCAATTCGACCTATTCACATTATATACTCTCTCATGCACATTGTCTATCTAGGTCACTCTCTCCAACCCGTCTCACTCTTTCGATCGCACAGCGACCCTATGTGATCGATTGACCTTGCTTCCTCCCACGCACAAAATATATCTACACGTCTGTGACTGGATCATCTCTCAAGCTCTATCTTATAGCCCTCACCCTTGCCAAAAGCTCAATCGGACAATATCTCTCCAGAGCATATATATCTGTTCAATGAATGTCGGACCACACTCACTTTGTCTCTCTATCTATATGTCTCTCGATTGACCTCGCTTTCTCACACCGTATCTTACACGCATTGAAGCTACTACCTCTCCATCCCTCGCAAAGCCGGAGCTATTTACATTGCGAGTGGCACTCCAACCTTGGATTAATTTGTGTAGGCATTTATTCCGGTCGGTTTAGATTATATTTTCGTAGCATTCGGCCCACAACTACTCCAAACACCATTGCAACCCCCCAACTTCCCTAGTTGATTTCACTCTGGCTCGGTCATCGCTCTCTCGCACGTCCTTTCTCTCCTTCAATGTCGCACCATGGTTTATTGCAAAAAACTATGTTGTTCTCTTTAATTATTATAAATAAGCTGTAAAACTACACACCGATAGTCCACTTGGAATGGAACAAAATTCGACCCACAAATTAAAGTGCTACAAACTACACACCGAGGGGCCCACATGTCATGAAACAAATTTGGACCCATGTACAAATTAAAAAATAAGTGACGAGGATCGAACATGCGACCGGGCCTTCAAGCCGCACGCCAATAGGCAACATACGTAGAACAACAATGTTTGTTGTACCCCCCTTTGTTCACATAATTTTTTTATATTACCATAGCCTATTTAATGGATAACATGTAATATTATTTTTAGTACTATTCGCATTCACTTACTGGTGGGTTCCATGTGTGCTCTCTCTCTCCTCCCCTTCTGCGTTTAGACGCACGGACAAACACAAAGAACTCGCGGGCGATGTTGCCGTTGACAAAATCTGGACGCGTTCACAAGTCACGGCACCAGTTTCACGTACTAGCAGCACTAGTCAGTGTGTACGTGCAATGCACATTAATTTGGAAGTATATTAAGTGCATGCGGATATTAAGTAGGATATTATTTGCGTGTTATTATGTGATTAACACTATTTTTGGCAGGAAATTAACTGCACGCTAAACGTGTTGAGCGCTCGACATTGAAGCAGTCTAGGTCGTCGGATGACAAGGAATACATGTGGCTTGATGAAGTTTTATATTTAATTTGATACGGCTCTAGCAGAACATTCAATCGATCAAACCATAGATTTTGTTCAGTCTGACTCCGACTTTAAATTATACGACGATCGATATAAAATAAACGAAAAAGATAAACGTTCGGATTTTAAGCATGGCAATCTGAACGTTTTTCATGGAAAATTTAGATTACGCGGCAGCGGGGGGGGGGGCGTCTTGCGATGGGAAGCGGCTCCTCTGCCGTGCTCTGTGTGTCATCGAGCCACTGACCGACGGCGACAGCGGCGCCTTGCACCGTTGTTGGCGTACTCCTGGACGTTGGCCTAGCTTCAAGGAAGGCCAAAATGTTCTGGACTTCGGAGCGAGTCAACTGGCGGGAGGAGGCGATTGTCATTGGTGCAAGGAAGCAGTCGACGGCGGCCATCCATGTCGCTGAGGGGGGCACTGGCACCCGCACGGGGACATGTGCTGTCAACGGCGCGGCGGAGACATTCGTGTGCACGGGCACCGGCACGGTCACACACATCAGTGCACATGCAGGCGCATGCGCTGGCTGGTGCACGGGCACCAGCACGGGTGTGTGCGTCAGTGCACGTGCAGGCGCATGCGCTGGCAGGTGCATGGGCGCGTGAAAGTCGGCGGGGACCTCGTGGGACCCCGTGGGATCAAGTTCGGCAACAATGTGCGGCTCACAGCCCATCAATGCCACGGGGATGGGCGCTGGCGCAGTCGGGGCGACCGGAGCCGGAACGGGAGTGGGGACAGGCGCGACATCTTCCCGCAAGGCCAGTTCAAGCTCGTCCCAAAGCGCCTTATGTTCTTGAGACTCCGGCTGGGTGTCTTCCTCAGGAAACTGGAACACTAAGGGTAGACCATCATGATGCGGCATGACGTATGTTTAGGTCAGGCTAGTTGGAGGTAGACAACTGGAGAATCGGAGAGGAAGAGAGAAGATTGTAGCGATACCGGTTAGTGCGGGGTTGATTTTAAACTGCGGCACCGACGACATTAAAAGTGGGAGCAGTTGGGAAGGGCTCGCCTCCCGGTGAGCCTGCATAGCGATCTGCTCGCACGCCTCCCTGTCAGCCGGCGCAGCGATCTGCTCGCATGCCTCCCGTCTACTCATCACACGCTTGCTCGGACGGCACCTGCCGATGAGAAGCGGGGACTCGTGGCGGCACGAAACGCCCACGGTTTCAATAGTGAAAACATTCGCCTTAATGTGACAGGTCTTTGTTCCAAAATACCTTGGCTCTTCATTTGTGCAACTTGTCATAAGCAGCTTGTCTCAAATTGAAGAAAAAACTTACAAAGTAATATTTGTGCCATATCACGTGACCATGCTCAGTTTCAAGAATTCATGCTCACTTTTGGATTTTCCAAAATTTAAGATCCAGGATTCGAAACAATATCATAACCTGCATCATGCAATAAATTTTGAAGTCGTACATCTATCCTGTTGTATTTCTTAAGAAATGATTTGGTCAAACATTTTGCTTAGTTAGACTTCAGACAAGTTATATATGCAGAGTAAAAGGATAATCCTTCTGTACCAGTGCATTGCCTGATATATTAACTCAAGTACTAGGCAGGAACAAACGGGATCAATTGTGTGCTCATCCTGGTGTAGTAGTAGTAGTAGTAGTAGGCAATGCAGTTGACGAGTGACCTTGACGAGCGGCGACCGAGGGAATTGAACCGTGCTCGGCACGGTAGGTAATGTTGTCTAGTTACTAAAGCATCCCTCCGTTGTTCATCGGTAGTCACTATGGACCGGGGACATGAGGGGAATTTCCTAGGGCTAGAATTCTGGCCGCCAGATATTTCAACTTGAAACGCCGAGGCTCGACTGGTTGGGGTTGCCTAATGTGCATACCGCGCACGCCACCGAAGGACATGAGCCTGGTTTTTTTAGGATCAACAGGAGCCAAGGCCTGGCTGGTACGCCGTTGGGTCCTACCATTCGAGAATACGAAAGGAACCTTTTAAATTGCCGAACGAATCTATGTGTATTACAATACCTGTATTTTCCTTGCAAATACTAATCTTAACGTGGTAATTGATTTATGACGAGTTGTTGAATTAGAGTGAGTTTGTGATATAGTGATCTCAACGTGGATTTCACATTTCATGGTATCCTAGTAAGTTTTCCAATGCAAATTCAAATTTAAAAGATGAACAATATGGAGGTGAGAAAACTTTGTATGTATCAAGCATATGACCACACACACACACACACACACACACACACAGACACACACACACGAACACAACAACAATCCAATAAGTATAGTGCATCTATTTTTCCAAACCATGCATGTATTACATGAATTCAAAAATACTCCTTCTATTCCTAGATATTAGTCTTTTAGAGAGTTCAACAAGTGACTACATACGGAGCAAAATGAGTGAATCTAGACTCTAAAATATGTCTATATACATCCGTATGTGCTAGTCAATTTGAAATCTCTAAAAAAACTAATATTTATAGGAACAAATGGAGTAAAATGTAAGACATGCATGGTCCTCAGTTCAATATTTAAAATGAACATGAGACTAAAACATGAATATTAAGTCTAGTACTACAGTACATGCAAATGCTGTGTTTAGGCGGAGCTATGATTGTCGGGGGTCAACCCCTCGACCTTAGATAAAATTGTGGAACTCTGTTTAGGGATGTTTAGATTATATTTGTCCCCACCCTCCCAACCACCGATTGGTTGTGCACCCCCACCCCTCCTCCCCGGGAGAATATCATGTGCCCCCATACCTTAGATGCTATATGCCGATACGAGTTGCTTGGAGCTTGTAGATCTGAGATATAGCAGCTCACATGATGTGTCTTAATATTTTAACAGGAAACCTTGATTAGTTTGAGAATTGCACACAATTTGTACAAAAACTACTCAGATGCCCTTGGATCCCATATCCAACGACCTCGAAGCTCGTATCACCGTAGCATCTAAGATGAAGGAGGACATCATATTCTCCTGTATGTAAGAATATCATGTGCTACCACACCTTAGATGCTTTGGAGATACAAGCTCTTCGGAGCCGTTGGATTTGTGACCCAACACCTCCTCGGTGGTTTGAATGGTTTTTTGCAGAAAAGCCCCAAAAGAGTTCGGCCACTGCTTACAAGCACAAAGACTGCTCAGATGCCATTGGATCTCAGATCAAACGACCTTGAAGCTCGTATCACCGTAGAATCCAAGCTGCGATAGCACCTTATGTTTTCTCGCACAACAGTATATGAGGTGCTCCCGCACCGTAGATTCTATGGTGATACGAGTTCACTGAGATCTAACGGCCCACAGTAGGAGGTTTGAATGTTTTTGCAATATATGGCTGATAGAGTTTGGGAAATGCGCAGAAAGTACAAGTACTACACATGTGCCATCTGATCACTGATCAGACGACCTAGATTCTCATATCACCGTAGTGGGTAATTAAGCCACGGGGAGCACCTAATATGAGCAACGAGGAGCCGTTGGATCGAAGATGCAGCGGCACACACGAGGCCTGAATGTTTTATTTGCAAAAAAACCTTTGGAGAGTTTGGAAATTGCGCATAATTACAAAGACTACTCCCAAGCCATTGGATCTCACTTCCAACGGTGTAAAAACTCGTATCACCATGGTATCTAAGCTGCGGGGTGGATGTGATATTCTATGCCGTTGTCATTTTTGTTCATAAACTTGCAAAATACGTGTAACTCGTGCCTTTACTTGTCTAACCGCGCAAAATGTTTGTTAAAAAAACCATCCTACACTGAAATATCGGAACAACACACGGGGGTCCCACTTGTGATTAATCAAATTTGGACCTAAAACTACTAAATCTGAAAGAGGAGATTCGAACTGGCAACCTGGACTAAAAAGCGTAAGTCAATAGCCTGAAACAACAACGGTTGTTGGCTTTGTCCCATAACTTGATTTTATACAGTATTACGTTTAGTAGAGTAGAGGGAGTGCCTCGTCAACACGAGCATGACCGTTGTCTCACTTACTGGTGGGTCCCAGGTCCGCGATCTCAATCTCTCTTCTCTCCATCATCTAACCTTTGCACGGGCACACACGAAGAGCGGCGCTAGCTTGCCGTGGTGTTATTACAACAACAAAAAAAGCTTGGAAAATAGAAGAATTGCCTAGAACAAGAGACGTTGTGGCTGGTCGAGACGGAGCTAACCACATCTATCCTCCATGCCACGTTTGCATGATGAAGCTGTGTGGCTAGTGGGGTGTTTTAGACCGACTGGCTGGGTCCCGAGGTCGAACCATAGGTACTACTAGAGTTACTGCGGACGTCTGATACAGTACTCCCTCCGTCTAGGTGAGTAAGTCACCGTGACCAAGGAGGAGGGGAGAACGAGAGACCTTAATGTTTATTTGCTAATTAATAAAATTGCATGCAATGAACTAACCACTGCATGTCGTGTTTGGTAGTCTCAATCATTAAAAGCATGCACACCCCTCATCTCTTATTGGTTGATATGTCAAGAAACAAGAAATGAGATAGAAGTTAATGCACCGCGCGTAAGTGTTTTGGGATTATTTGATTTTCGTAAGATGACTTACACACCTAGACGGAGGGAGTATATTTTTACACGCACATTTTTCCTCCGTGCCGAGACGTGGCACACCCTACCGCGTGGTTTCGGGGTCCTCCCGGGTGGTGCACGCATATATTCTTCCTGACGTGGGATGCCCTACCGCGCGTTTTCTTGGTCCTCCTTGGTCGTAGCGCCGAAGCAAGTAAATGAGTCGTCAAATCACGAAAGACCACCTTTCCCGCCGAGTACATCAGTGAAGCACGGTGGCTAGCTAGTTGGGCTAGTTCGATCGATTAGCTAGGCCGCCGCCACATTTGTTTTTTCACCCCTTTTTTATCTACTTGTCGGTAGGTAAATTTAAATATCCACCGCGGCGTTGCTCTGGTGTTTGGGTGCGGCAGGATTTTTAATTTTTCGATTGACGGGAGCAGGCGCGACTGGATTTTTAATTTTTTGATTGACGGGAGCGGGCGCGGCAACAATTAGTCACGATGACTCCGCCTGTAAAACCCACTGCTCCGTGATGTGAGAAGTCATCGACTGGTGTTTTACCGTGGTGAAAACCAAAAGATTCCCCGCTCCTCGACTGGCTCCCTCCGCCTTCCCATAGATTGCATTGCCTTTTAGCCGTTTCGCCCCCTGAGGGAGTTCCGGACTAGGGGGTGTCTGGATAGCCGAACTATCATGATCGGCCGGACTCCAAGACTATGAAGATACAAGATTGAAGACTTCGTCCTGTGTCCGGATGGGACTTTCCTTGGCGTGGAAGGCAAGCTTGGCGATACGGATATGTAGATCTCCTACCATGTAACCGACTTTGTGTAACCCTAGTTCTCTCCGGTGTCTATATAAACCGGATGGCTTTAGTCCATAAGACGAGCAACAATCATACCATAGGCTAGCTTCTAGGGTTTAGCCTCCTTGATCTCATGGTAGATCTACTCTTGTAACACACATCATCAATATTAATCAAGCAGGACGTAGGGTTTTACCTCCATCAAGAGGGCTCGAACCTGGGTAAAACATCGTGTCCCTTGTCTCCTGTTACCATCCGCCTAGACGCACAGTTCGGGACCCCCTACCCGAGATCCGCCGGTTTTGACACCGACATTGGTGCTTTCATTGAGAGTTCCTCTGTGTCTTCACCGATAGGCTCGATGGATTCTTCGACCATCATCAACGACGTAGTCCAGGGTGAGACCTTTCTCCCCGGACAGATCTTCGTATTCGGCGGCTTTGCACTGCGGGCCAATTCGCTTGGCCATCTGGAGCAGATCGAAAGCTACGCCCCTGGACGTTAGGTCAGATTTGGAAGTTTGAACTTCACGGCTGACATCCGCGGGGACTTGATCCTCGATGGATTCGAGCCACAGCCGAGCGTGCCGCACTGTGACGGCGAGCATGATTTAGCTCTGCAGCCGGGCAGTACCCTGGAGGCCGCACTCGAACCCGCTCTGATCTTCAATTCGGAACCGGCTGCGCAGATCGAGGACGGATGGCTAGATACCGCCTCGAGGGCTGCAACCTCTACGGCGATAGAGCCGAACACTAACCTTGTCCCTCATAAAGCTCATGACTCCGAGGTGCCGGACTCCTCGCCGGACTCCGAACCTCCCTCGCCCCTCTGATCGAATCCGATTGGGCGCCGATCTTGGAGTTCACCGCAGCAGACATCTTTCAACACTCACCTTTTGGTGACATCTTGAGTTCGCTAAAGTGTCTCTCATTATCAGGAGAGCCCTGGCCGGACTGCGGTCAGGACAGTTGGGATGCGGACGATGAAGAAATTCAAAGCCCACCCACCACCCACTTGGTAGCCGCCGTCGACGATCTAACCGACATGCTAGACTACGATTCCGAAGACATCGACGATATGGACGATGATGCCGGGGACGACCAAGAACCAGCGCCCACCGGGCACTGGAAAGCCACCTCATCATATGACATATACATGGTGGATATCCCAAAAGAAGGGAATGGCGAAGGAACAGTGGAGGATGACCCCTCCAAGAAACAGCCCAAGCGCCAGCGTCAGCGGCGTCGCTCTAAATCCCGCCACAGCAAGAATGAAGATTCCGGCACCGGAGATAATAATACACCGGACAGTGCCGAAGACAACCCACTCCAGCAAGATCCAGCGCAGGAGGACGGAGACGCCAACCCTCATGAGAGAGCGGCAGAAGAAGAGGTAGAAGATTATATGCCTCCCTTCGGAGACGAAGCAAGCCTCGACGACGATGAATTCGTCGTGCCTGAGGATCCCGTCGAACAAGAGCGTTTTAAACGCAGGCTTATGGCCACGGCGAACAGCCTCAAGAAAAAGCAGCAACATCTTAGAGCTGACCAAGATCTGCTAGCCGACAGATGGACTGAAGTCCTCGCGGCCGAAGAGCATGAGCTCGAACGCCCCTCCAAAAGCTACCCTAAAGGCAAGCTGCTCCCCCGATTAGAGGAGGAAGCGTATGAACCCGCATCACCAGGAGACAATACGGCTGACCGACCACCCCGTGGTCGCGACAGAGAGGCCTCTAGGCCCTTCACTAGACCCGTACCCCGGCATCGCTCGAAAAGCACAAGGCCACAGGGGAACGCTCCGGACTTGCGAGATATATTGGAGGATAAGGCAAGACAATCAAGATCGATCTATGGATCGTGTGGGCGCCCCACGGTATGTGATGACAACCGTCGCCCCGGACACAGTAAGTCCGGCCGGGCCGAACAAAACAGACAAAGCTCTTTTGAGCTCCGTCGTGATATCGCCCAGTACAGAGGCGCCGCACACCCACTATGCTTCACAGATGAGGTAATGGATCATCAAATCCCCGAAGGGTTTAAACCCGTGAATATCGAATCTTACGATGACACAACAGACCCCGCGGTTTGGATCGAATACTATCTCCTTCACATCCACATGGCCCGCATTGACGATCTTCACGCCATCAAATATCTCCCCCTCAAGCTTAAAGGACCAGCCGGCATTGGCTTAACAGCTTGCCAGCAGAGTCAATTGGGAGTTGGGAAGACCTGGAAGCCGCATTCCTCGATAACTTCCAAGGCACGTATGTGCGACCACCAGACGCTGATGACCTAAGCCACATAATTCAGCAGCCAGACGAATCGGCCAGACAATTCTGGACATGGTTCTTAACCAAGAAAAACCAAATCATCGACTGTCCGGATGCGGAGGCCCTCGCGGCCTTCAAGCATAATATCCGCGACGAGTGGCTTGCCTGGCACCTGGGACAGGAAAAGCCGAAATCCATGGCAGCCCTCACATCACTCATGACCCGCTTCTGCGCGGGTGAGGACAACTGGCTAGCACGCAGCAACAACCTCAGCAAAAATTCTGGCAGTCCGGACATCAAGGACCGTAGTGGCAGGTCGCGTCGTAACAAAACCAAACGCCGCATTAACGGCGACAATAGCGAGGATACGGCAGTCAATGCCGGATTCAGAGGCTTTAAACCCGGTCAGCGGAAAAAGCCATTCAAAAGAACTGCTCCGGGTCCGTCCAATTTGGACCGAATACTCGATCGCTTGTGCCAGATACACGGCACCCCCGAAAAGCCAGCTAACCACACCAATAGGGACTGTTGGGTATTCAAGCAGGCAGGCAAGTTAATTGCCGAAAACAATGACAAGGGGCTGCACAGCGATGACGAGGAAGAGACCCGGTCGCCAAACAATAGAGGACAGAAGGGTTTCCCCCGACAGGTGCGGACGGTGAACATGATATACGCAACGCACATACCCAAAAGGGAGCGGAAGCGTGCACTCAGGGATGTATACACGATGGAGCTAGTTGCCCCGAAGTTCAATCCATGGTCCTCTTGCCCGATCACTTTTGACCGAAGGGATCACCCCACCAGCATCCGCCACGGCGGATTCGCCGCATTGGTCCTAGCCCCAATCGTCGATGGATTTCACCTCACCAGAGTCCTGATGGACGGCGGCAGCAGCCTGAACCTGCTTTATCAAGATATAATGCGCAAAATGGGCATAGAACCCTCAAGGATTAAACCTACCAAGACGACCTTTAAAGGCGTCATACCAGGTGTAGAAGCCAATTGTACAGGCTTAGTCACACTGGAAGTGGTCTTTGGATCCCCGGATAACTTCTGAAGCGAGGAGTTAATCTTCGACATAGTTCCGTTCCGCAGCGGCTATCATGCCCTGCTCGGACGTACCGCGTTTGCAAAGTTCAACGCGGTGCCACACTACGCATACCTCAAGCTCAAGATGCCAGGCCCTCGAGGAGTCATCACGGTCACTGGAAACACTGAACGTTCTCTCCGAACGGAGGAACATACAGCGACTCTCGCGGTAGAAGTACAATGCAGCCTCTTAAGGCAATTCTCGAGTCCGGCCGTTAAGCGGACGGACATAGCTAAGCGCGCCCGGAGTAACCTACAACAAGACCACCTGGCACGTCCCGAGCACGCGTAGTAGTGCGGACCCAACCCCAGCCCCTGTAAAACGTCAAAACAGGTCCTTCGCGTACACCATTACGCTCTGAAGATACCATGGGCATGGGGAGAGGGGCACGACCACGACATGCCCAGACTGCGGCTCAACCACACCAGGGGCTCTCAAATGTGTCGTTCCTTTTTTTTCTCTCTTTTTCCTTTTTTTAACCCATAGGACTCCGTTCGTCAGAGGCCCTGTTTGGCAGCAAACCTGCCGAACTCACGATGCAACAGCCAGGGAAGAATAAAGGCTACAACGAATATCCAGGTAGTCTCCATTACGAGCATTAAATCTGTTTTATACACCACTCCGCAGCCTACCCCTGGAGGGTGACATGTTTAACAGTCCCGTCCTTTGCTTACCGCACTATTTGTATCGTTATGCATTCACAACAACACTTCTTGAATAAAACAATGCAACACCTTTTTGCTTATAATTGCATTTTCTTTTTATACATATGTTCATTTACAGCATGTTGCATCCGTACACTTTGGTACGGCTAAAATACACCAGGGGCTTATGATTCCCGCATCATGGTGTGATAAGTCCGAACACTTTCACAAGTGCGGCACCCTAACTTATAGCACTATATGCATCGGCTCCGAATCATGTCTTGGGTCAATAGTTGGGTTTGCCCGGCTCCCATGTTTTGGTACCTTACGTTCCGTTGTATCGGCTAAGGTAGCACTGGGAGAACCACTGCGATTGCGCCCCAGTTGAGCTGGGTTAACGCCTCAGTGGAGAAAGCTAAAACTGACCGTCATGATGAGGCGAGAGCCGGTCGCTGTTCGAAGAGGTTTTTTGCCGCTTAGAGCGAGGAGCCGGATCTTGTCCGGCCCAGGCGTGGATAGCGCCCCAAATTCGGCCTTCCGAAGAGTAAGGGCTTCGCCGAAATTTAAAATTATAGAATTCTATGGCTAAGTGAGAGTGTTCAAGCATTATAAGTCCGGTTGCCTTGTTCGCTGTGTTGAGCGCCTCCCTAGATAGACCCAAAAATGGGAACAAGAGTGCTCAAGTTTATCCCGAACACCCCAGCACTCGTGGCATGGGGGCTGAAGCCGACGACTTGCCATCTCTCAGATTTGATAAACAACCGCACAGAAGGTAATATTTTAAATTAACAAGCGTTGCTTAGCGCATATGAACTAAGTTTTTAGCTCACAGGATAACAAAATGCGAGTCTACTAAAAAACTACATCTTTGGAGCACTCCCCCGCAATAGTGCGGGCGCCCTTCAGCACACTCTTATAATACATCTTGGGCATGCGATGCTCCTTGCCCTCTGGTGGTGGGTCCATCACAAGCTTCTGGGCATCCATCTTGCCCCAGTGCACCTTTGCGCGGGCAAGGGCTCGACAGGCACCCTCAATACAGGCGGAGTGCTTGATGACTTCAACCCACGGGCACGCATCCACCAGCCGCCGCACCAGGCCGAAGTAGCTCCCAGGCATGGCCTCCTTAGGCCACAGCCGAACTATGAGGCCCTTCATGGCCTGTTCGGCCGCCTTGTGGAGCTCGACCAGCTGCTTCAGCTGGTCGCTAAGGGGCACCGGATGTCCGGCCTCAGCATACTGAGACCAGAAGACCTTCTCCGTCGAGCTCCCCTCCTCGGCCCGGTAGAATGCAGCAGCATCGGACATGCTGCGAGGAAGATCTGTGAACGCTCCTGGAGAGCTCCGAATTCGGGTAAGCAACAGGTAATTAACACTCACATGCTTACTTTGCATGAAAAATGCCTTACCCGCTGCTATTTTCTTCACCGCCTCAATCTCCTGGAGGGCCTTGTAGGCTTCGGCCTTAGCGGCTTTGGCACTCTCAAGAGCCGTTGCAAGCTCAGACTCTCGAGTCTTCGAGTCACGCTCCAGGCTCTCATGTTTTTTCACGAGATCCTGGAGCTCTTGCTGTACCTCTGCCACTCGCGCCTCCTGCTTCTCTTGCTCGGTGTGCTCCACGGCCGCATTGCATTCAGCCGTGGCCACCGCCTCTTTCAGGGTCGCCACCTCGTTAGTGGCCCCTGCAATATCCACGTTATCCTTGTCATTCTTTTCGCAACCAAAATCCTTTTCTGTAAGGTACAATTTTAGTAAGGTGTTACTCACCTTCCTTGTCCTCGAGCTGCTTCTTGGCACGGCCGAGCTCGTTCTCGGACCGCTCGAGGCTTTCCTTCAATGTATTGACCTCCGCAGTCAGTGCGGCAGAGGTCAGCAGCGCAACCTGCAATCCCATATTGACATATTTATTATGACTCCTGCGTATATCTTTTTAGATCCTCAGTCCGGCTTTTCTTTTCGAACACCGAACCGAGCATCAGGGGCTACTGTCTATGCGGTACCATTTTATACATATTGAAATTCTTACCTCAAAGCCTGTTAGAAGGCTGCTGCAGGCTTCAGTCAGCCCACTCTTGGCGAGCTGAACCTTTTGAATCACCGCACTCATAACAGTGCGGTGTTCCTCTTTGATGGAGGCGCCGTTGAGCGCCTCCAGCAAGTTATCCGGCGCCTCCGGTTGGACGGAGGCTGCCAGCGTCACGGTCTTGCCCTTCTTACGAAGGGGTCGCCCGCCGGACTCCGGAGCCACTGTGGGTTCCGGGGCCGAGTCCGGTGCAAAGTCCGGGAGGTTGTCCTGCGACACCCCCGGGGCCTCCTCCTCCTGGTGGGTCCATTCCTGGGATCCCACCTCGGCGTCATTCGCATCACGGGGGGTGGAGGCCATCGGAAGAGAATCCATATCCGACGCACCTAAGGACCCGCTCGACGAAGCGGGAAGATCATCCTTAGGCGGACTGCAGGGTTGTATGCGGCATTAGAAAGACATTATGTGGCGGAAAAGAAAAACCTTGAAGTTATTCGGGAGTCCGGATACTTACGATCTCGCCAGGGGCTTGGCCCTTGGAGGCCAGTACTCATCATCGTCACTGGCGTTGGAGGAGCAGTCCGGGGGAAGAGTTTTTCCCTTCTTGGACCCTTCGGCCTCCCTTGTTGGGGAGGCCTTCCTTTTCTTCCCTCCCCCCGCTGGGGGAGAGGCTTTCTTCTTCTCCTCCTCGCCTTGGTGGGAGGAGTCGGCCTCGGATTCATCATCCGATAGCACCTGAAAACGGGAACTCTTCCGAGTCCCCGTGGCCTTCTTCTTGGCCTTCTTCTCTGGAACCACGTGGGGTGCCGGAGCCAGCAGCCCCGTTAGGCGGGCGCCCGCTGGGTCCTCTGGTAATGGGGCCGGACAGATAGTCCGTTCGGCCTTCGCCAGCTAGTCTTGTCAAAGGTAAAGGGAGTTTAGATCCCGCATAGAGTCAAACTATGGAAACCAAATGGCAAAATCACTTACCTCGTCAGCTGGACGCTGCGAGCGGAATCCGCGATCTTCGGTAGCGGATGCGGGAGCCTCGGCGCCTTTGAACAGCACCTTCCAGACATCTTCGTACGTACTGTCAAAGAGCCCGCTCAGGGTCTGGTGCTGCGCCGGATCGAACTCCCACATGTTGAAGCCCCGTCGTTGGCATGGGAGAATCCGGCGGATGAGCATGACCTGGACTACGTTGACAAGCTTGAGCTTCTTGTCCACCAGCTTTTGGATGCAGGCTTGGAGTCCGATCAGCTCCTCCGAATCGCCCCAGATCCGGGCACTCTCTTTCCAGGAGGTGAGCCGTGTAGGGATGCCGGATCTGAATTCGGGGGCCACTGCCCAATCAGGGTAATGCGGCTCGGTGATGTAGAACCACCCCGATTGCCACCCTTTAATGGTTTCCACAAAAGTGCCCTCCAGCCACGTAACGTGGGACATCCTTCCCACCATGGCGCCTCCGCACTCCGCTTGGCTACCCTTCACAACCTTCGGCTTCACACTGAATGTCTTGAGCCACAAGCCGAAGTGGGGCTGGATGCAGAGGAAGGCCTCGCACACGACAATAAACGCCGAGATGTTGAGGATGAAATTCGGGGCCAGATCATGGAAATCTAGGTCGTAGTAGAACATGAGCCCCCGGACAAAGGGATGAAGTGGGAAGCCCAGTCCGCGGAGGAAATGGGGAAGAAATACTACCCTCTCATGGGGCCTGGGGGTGGGGATGAGCTCTCCCTCATCGGGGAGCCGGTGCGCGATGTCGCTGGACAAATATCCGGCATCGCGCAGCTTCTGGATCTGCCCCTCCGTGACGGAGGAGGCCATCCACTTGCCTCCTGCTCTGGACATAGTTGGAGAAGGTTGAGGTGAGAAGTGCGGACTTGGGCGCTGGAGCTCGAGTTCGCAGAGATGGATAAGCCAAGGAGGAAGAAGGCGCAGGTAAAAAGGTTGGATCTTTATCCCCTTATATGGACGGACAAAAACATGTGTCCCCACCGGCCTGGTAAAACTTGCTTATCTCCCAAGCATCACAATCAATGGCGCGGTTGGGTTACCCACGTCCGTATTGATGGGAATCCCAGAATAAGGGGAACACGATCTCTGCTTCGACAAGACGTGCCAAGGAAACCGCCTCGCTAAATGCGCTGAGGTGATACAATAAAAAAAATTCGAGTAAAGGCTTGGTAATGGAGTGACGTCACACCACAAAATACATCAGCAGATTGAACTTGTGTAATATTATTCTCTCTACGGTGGTACGTGGAATTTATTTTTGCAGAGCCGGACACTATCCTGGTGTTCACAATCTTCTATAAATTATTCAGAGGAAGAACCCGCCTTGCAATGCCGAAGACAACATGCGCGCCGGACTCGTCGTCATTGAAGCCTGGTTCAGGGGCTACTGAGGGAGTTCCGGACTAGGGGTTGTCCGGATAGCCGAACTATCATGATCGGCCGGACTCCAAGACTATGAAGATACAAGATTGAAGACTTCATCCTGTGTCCGGATGGGACTTTCCTTGGCGTGGAAGGCAAGCTTGGCGATACAGATATGTAGATCTCCTACCATTGTAACCGACTCTGTGTAACCCTAGCTCTCTCCGGTGTCTATATAAACCGGATGGCTTTAGTCCATAGGACGAACAACAATCATACCATAGGCTAGCTTCTAGGGTTTAGCCTCCTTGATCTCGTGGTAGATCCACTCTTGTGACACACATCATCAATATTAATCAAGCAGGACGTAGGGTTTTACCTCCATCAAGAGGGCCCGAACCTGGGTAAAACATCGTGTCCCTTGTCTCCTGTTACCATCCGCCTAGACGCACAGTTCGGGACCCCCTACCCGAGATCCGCCAGTTTTGACACCGACACCCCCTTTACTTCCTCTCCCCATTGCTTCTACCTGGTGCCATGGCGGCGCAGCAGATCACGAAGTCCGAGGTGAGGCGCCTGACTCAGGAGCTCCATGCCAAGGATGCAGATCTCAGGGCCAAGGACGTGGAGCTCCGTGAGCTCAAGGAGGAGAGGAGTGCCATGCTCCACCGTTATGTGCGGGAGTTCACGGAGCTTCAAAAGCAGCAGGCGTCCACCACAAAGATGCTCGAGGCATCAACGGTGTTGCTACAGAAAGCAGGAGATACGATAGGCCATCAGGGGAGCCGGCTGGAGCGCGAGCGGGCCGATCGTGACGAGGTCCAGGATCGCCTTAGCCACTTGGTGAACCAAGTTGCCAAGCACGTGTTGCGGCTGCGCGATGCCTACGGTCGTGCCAGCGTGACGATGCCGGCCATCGGGCTAAACCTATTCGACCACCCGGTTGACTTCAACGAGCTGCAGCTTCCTGACCTAGTCTCCTTCTTCACCTATATCTCTGAGGAGCTGAGCCGTCTCTACGCGATGGTGGGGGCTGAGCTGGACAAGGAGGGGTTGCAGGCTGCCGTCGCTGTTGCGGGGCGAATCCTTTCAGGGCTCCGTCACCGGAATCCATTCGTGCCACTGGACGCCGTCTTTGACGAGCTGACTCCCGTGGACCGGGAGCGGGCTCTGCGGGCGGTTGCACCCTGCATCACCAACGTCGTGCACCTCGAGAAGCAGAGGGACTTCGGTGGTGTTTAGGCGCCCTCTGCATGGGCATGTCCATGTCTCGGTGCAACATGACCGTTGGATCAAACTCAGACGATACAGATTAGTCACTGTAGCACAAAGCGTGTGGGTGTGTTTGGTTGCATTCTCATCTCAATATAGTTGTTTCCTCTTCGTGTATTTTTGTTAACCTACTAGTGTGGACTCATGCACCCTTCATGCACTCTGCCAAACACCCAAAAGTGGGTCGAGAAGGGAACTTTTGCTCCCATCCCGTGCACCCTTCATACGGAATTCCCCTTCATACACCCTGCCTAACACTATTCGTGCTTCATATGGTTCATGTTTCGTGGAGTACTATAGCACCTTACTCTCCGTGCGTTGTAGACCTACTTCTGTTAACATTGATCTCACCGTTCATTCTCGACTGGACAGTCAAAAAAGCGGTACTATGTTACATATAGGAGTAGTTGACATGCGCACAACATCATTTGTTATCATCATATCTTACTACACTAGCAACAACATTGTCTAGTCCTGACGTATGAACCACTGCACATGTCTAGTAGTAGGAGCACTGTGTATGTTCAAGTGGCTGCCGTGTTTCGCACTCCTCCGTCGTAAGAGTGGAAACGCTTGCTGTAATCATTTTTTTCTTCAGAAAAACAGTGGACACGATCTACCATGCAGATCCTCCTCCAGCCATGCGCGAAATTACTCACTTTTGCTGACGTGTGGGACAGCCAACACCTGGGTCCACCAGCCATGCACTAAATTACTCCGTAGTAGAGTGACGGTAGACTACCTCGATCGAAGCACCGCAGTAATGCCCAATGAGCCGTCAAATCACAAAACCCCCTCCTTTCCAGCAGTAAGTTGGACGGACGAAGCAACCATCATTTCACTCTTCTCTCTCAGCTTCCTCTCTTGAAGAAAACCCCCACTCGCTTCACTTCTCCCTCATCTCGTTCCTCCTTTCACTCTTCTCTCTCAGCTTCCTCTCTTGGATGGACGCTGGAGCACCAACCGACGTGATGCCTATGGCTCTGGCCAAAACCGTCGAGGCTCATGGTACAAAGAAGCGCAAGCACCCCGCCGAGACTATCGCAGACAAGCTCAAAGCCATTGCCCTGTCCAAGCCCCCCTCTACGGGATCCCTCATTAAGCAAGTCCAGGTAATGTCTCTTGTTGACGATCTTTTTCTCGATCTTGATCGTGTTTTTTCATCTAACATGCAGTACTAGTACTGGTAGTACAACTTTCTGGGTGATCTTGCATGTGATTTTAGTGTGCCAAATGACGGTTCTAAATTCCTCTTTTGACCAAAACATGCGAGAGGTTGACACTAATTTCTTATAGATTACTTTCAACTACTCCCTCTGTTCCAAATTTCTTGTCTTAGATTTTTCTAGATACAGATGTATCTAATAGTAAAATGTGACTTGATACATCCGTATCTAGACAAAATACTAAAATGTGACTTGATACATCCGTATTTAGGCAAATCTAAGACAAGAATTTTGGGACGGAGGGAGTACTTTATGAACATCAATGCTACCTTTGAAGAGGTTATATTTGCCTCAGTAACTTGTGTTATGGATATTGCAAGTAATCCCTCTGCTCTCATGCCTTTGAAGACATGTTCTAGTGTCTTTGTTCACTCATTTCTGTGCGTATATGTAGTCATATATGGAGTATAATATCGAAAATCATCTTATATTTCTGAACGGAGGTAGTAATAAAATATGGCTTCTGTTTAAATTAGAACGAGGTCCACGGTGGAGATGAAGTTCTCAAAGTCATGCCATGTGAACTGGAAGACCTGGGGATGAGTTCTACTGCTAAACTACCCAGCTGCTGTGTCCTTGTCGCCACATGTCCTGAACTAGTGTTTTCCTGTAGCATTGTTGTCAGGCGTGTTCTCGAGGTTGTACTTGACCACAACAATTTCCTGGCTGTGCCTTCGATTACGAAGGGTGTGGTTCTTGTAAAGCTTCCCAACAAATCTGATGCGGCCTGTCTTCATCATCATGTTTATGAGTGGAAAGACCACTCTGTTAGGTTCTCCAAGGTTGAGAAGATGGTGATGGTGCATGTAGACATCTCTCACGAAGTCCATGGCCTAGTCAGTTATGCGGGGTTCATCCCGTAGGTCGGTGGCAAGAAATAGTCTGCAGAGTTTAATTAGTGCAACTTTGCTTGTCTGTAGTAAGTACTATTGTTCAGTACTTGATTTGTGTTTGTGAACCCTGTATTGTTTATTAGTACTGCCGCTTTTGGTGTGTGGTCAGTCCTGAGAATGGTCTATGTTAATGTCTGTCCACTCAATTCAGTCTGTATATTTTGAAGTATCCAGATCATCTTTTTTGTGAGGACGGTTTATCAATTATGGTTACACTCCAATATCTGTATGCATTGCAGGGTTTATCGCACCCACCAGGATTTCCAGTCCCATGGATGTTCGGTCCATATGATTTGTCACGACCTTTGGACTATCCTGCTTGTGGGAGTAGGAGGGCCCCTGCATGCCAGCCATAGTTGGACGATCAATCTTCTGTTTAGTACTTCAACATAGTGATTTCCTGGTAAGGATTCACTCGTGTCACATCAAGTAAATATTATTGATTTACTGTCTAAATCTTATTGATTTAATGTCGTGTTTTCTTTCTTTTCCTGCAATTTTATGATGCAGGTTTTGCCATATGACATTCATAGAATAAACCGTTTGGTTTGCTATACGATGGCTATTTTTGCAGGTTTGACTTATTATGTCGTGTCAGTAATGAAGGCACTGTCCATCACTTATATTACTAGAAAAAATTGGATCGGTCTGTTATCTGAGTACAAGCTGAATCCCTATGATGAACTACAGTTTGGTTTAACAAAAATGCCACAATTAGTCCTTCTCGTGTTTAGAAGAAATGAAGAAAAAGATTGGATCAAGGTCACGGATCCTAGTCAATTTAGAAAGCTGATCATAGTAGACCAGACACGATCACTGCTGTCTCGCACAATGGTACCACCTTCAGCAATGGATCGAGCACCGGCAGTTGCTCTAGCACTGACAGAGGCAGCAACTCAGTATGATCCAGCTGAGGATTGGCACCGACCGCGTCAGCGGATCAGTCTGATCTACCGGAGGATCGAGCATCGACACCGGCACCTGCTCCGACACCGGCACCATCTCTACAAGGAGCACCATCTCCAGCAGCAGCAGCGGCTTCAGCACCTGCACCAACACTTGCACTTGCATCTACTCCGGCCCGTGCAGTTGCACCGGCAACAGACTGGGCTGCAGTTCGCACTTCATATACCAAAGTCCTTACGAAAACCAACATGTCCACCTTCTTGGTAAGCATTGGCCGCCCAAGTGCTCCATTCTTTTTTCTTTTCATGCTATTTCACATGATTCACTATGTTGATCTAACTGTTTGGGTATGTCTTCTTGTTTGCAAAGAGAGAATTCCTAGAGCAACGAGGGAGTCGTTCAACAATCTGGGCGACCGCGGACAAGTTTCTCTTACCATGGGCAGCCTTGGTGTGAATGAACCTGCTCAATATACCGTAAGTACAAAGGATGGTCACATGATGGTTGATGCTAAAGGATGGTCAAGGTTCAAATCTAAATCATATCTTGCGGTAGGGGATGATGTCAAAATCGAACTTTCTCGGCAAGGAGAGCTAGTCCAAATCAACTTTGAAATTCTTCAGTAGCAGCATGCAACTGTCGAACTGATCTATCCTCCGAGAGATTTTGATGTAATAATCTGGCATGGTGAAACAAGTGTCCTGTGTGCATAAGTAGTATGACAGTATTATTTATCACATGGTATATCGTTGATAGAATTTCAACTCTGATTGCTGGTTAGGAACTGTCGTTCGATTTCATTCCAACAGCTGCCATGCTTTATTCAATTTTGTGTATTCGCCTTGCGACAGCATCTAAAACCAGCGCCGTACTGATCACTTGCAATATGAAAAGCGCTGAGGTAGAACACATGGGCCCCAAACATGCAGGGTGGGCCTGCGGCCCAAAGTCCAGAACCGTGAGCCTGCCTGAGTATTATATTCTCAACTGACCCCCCATAGAAAAAGCTGAAGTCCCATAATGCCCGTGCGTTGCACGTAACATCAAGATGCATTTGTATGCGTATTTTATCTTGTGAGAGAAAAGGATGAATGAGGGAAGGCCTTATTTGCAAATGTGGAGAGGTGTATGGGTACCTTTTTGCAAAATTGCCATAGTATCCTTCCTATCGGTCAGATATAAATCAGACAGCCTATATTGCAGGATGGCAGGCACACCATCATCACCAACTCGTCTATACTATGTTAAAAACAACTCTATTTTTTATAATTACTAGCAAGATGCCCATGCGTTGCACGGAACATCAAGATGCTTTTGTATGAGTAGTTTATCTTGTGGGAGAAAAGGATGAACGAGGGAAGGCCTTATTTGCAAATGTTGAGTCAGTGTGGGTATCTTTTTGCAAAATTTCCATTTTTCCTTCCTATCCGTCAGATATAAATCGGCGGCTTATATTGCAGGATGGCAGGCACACCATCATCACCAACTTTGTTTTTTATAAGAGTAGAGATATATGTTATATATATTCCCCTTGATTTTTCTTATGTATAAAGTTGTGATATAAAAGATTTGTATATTTCTTTACAGAGGGTGTATCTCTCTGTCAAAAAATATATTTATGTGTAACTAGTTACTCCTGTCTTTCTACTTCCTTTCGCTGATATGTGGGGCAAATGGCAACGGGGTCCACGTGCCATATGCACAAATTAGAGTGCACAACTACACGGTAGACACACCCTGCTCGTAGCGCCGCAGTAATGCCCAATGAGCCGTCAAATCACAA